>NC_081148.1:1406757-1434257 GCF_958295425.1 Solea solea | reverse complement strand
TTTGGTAAAGGATGCAGGATATAAAATATATAATTATTGTTCTTCTTATTATTAATATTACATTTAAACACTTAATTATCATTACATTTAAAAGTTTAATTATTATATTACTACATTTAAAGGTTTAATTATTACAACATTTAAAGGTTTAATTATTATTATTATTATTACAACATTTAAAGGTTTAATTATTATTATTATTATTACAACATTTAAAGGTTTAATTATTATTATTATTATTACAACATTTAAAGGTTTAATTATTATTATTATTATTATTACAACATTTAAAGGTTTAATTATTATTATTATTATTACAACATTTAAAGGTTTAATTATTATTATTATTATTACAACATTTAAAGGTTTAATTATTATTATTATTATTATTACAACATTTAAAGGTTTAATTATTATTATTATTATTATTACAACATTTAAAGGTTTAATTATTATTATTATTATTACATTTAAAGGTTTAATTATTATTATTATTACAACATTTAAAGGTTTTATTATTATTATTATTATTACAACATTTAAAGGTTTGATTATTATTATTATTACAACATTTAAAGGTTTAATTATTATTATTATTATTACAACATTTAAAGGTTTAATTATTATTATTATTATTACATTTAAAGGTTATGTTAAGCAGTCAAATCTTTCTTTAATATTTTCTTTGTAATTTGTTTTCACTGTTTTTTTTGTCTGTTTTTAAAGAAAGAAGATGAAACATCAAACAAAAGCAAATATTTATCACTCATTCAAAATCTTTTCCTGTTGTTTTTATCGTAAAACCTTTGGAAATAATCTAAAAATATAAATAATCTAAAAGATATGAAAGTGAAGGTTTTAAACGTTTCTCATCATCAGAGTTATTATCAATGACTCAAGAGTTAACTTAGTGAATAAGTGAAGAAAAGAATTGACAGCATTGTTGTTTAAATGGATGAAAGTGTAAATTTACACACGTTCACAAACATCAGACTCACTGTGAAACAGCAGAGAAGAGAAAATGTCCTCGTCTTCGTCCTCGTCCTCTTCACACTTAACCGCTCTCCTGGTTTCCTCTGGTTTACCCTCACCATCTTCATCCTCATCTTCATCACCGTCACCCGGGGTGTGAGTGGGCTGAGGGACAAAGACAGAGAGACCATGGTCTGTCCTTTGTGATGGTAATGAAGACACAGGACAGAGAAGGACGTGGGAGGACACAGCTCTGCCTCACCCTCGAGCAAGGCAGCTGCTGCTGCTGCTGCTGCTGCTGCTGCTGCTGCTGCTGCTCTGGACTCCACCATCATCAAGGCCATGAAGACCAGGAAGACCATGAAGACCATGAAGACCAGGAAGACCATGAAGATGATGAAGACCATGAAGACCAGGAAGACCATGAAGATGATGAAGACCATGAAGATGATGAAGAAGATGAAGAAGATGAAGACGATGAAGAAGATGATGAAGACCATGAAGATGATGACATTTTAATAATGTGTGTGTGTCGTCAAATCATCAATAAATAATCAACAAATAATCAAATCATCAATAAATCATCAGTAAACTATCAGTAAATCATCAGTAAACTATCAGTAAATCATCAATAAACTATCAGTAAATCATCATTAAACTATCAGTAAATCATCATTAAACTTTCAGTAAATCATCAATAAACTATCAGTAAATCATCATTAAACTATCAGTAAATCATCATTAAACTATCAGTAAATCATCATTAAACTATCAGTAAATCATCATTAAACTATCAGTAAATCATCACTAAACTATCAGTAAATCATCATTAAACTTTCAGTAAATCATCAATAAACTATCAGTAAATCATCAGTAAACTATCAGTAAATCATCAATAAACTATCAGTAAATCATCATTAAACTATCAGTAAATCATCAGTAAACTATCAGTAAATCATCAATAAACTATCAGTAAATCATCAGTAAACTATCAGTAAATCATCAATAAACTATCAGTAAATCATCATTAAACTATCAGTAAATCATCATTAAACTATCAGTAAATCATCAATAAACTATCAGTAAATCATCAGTAAACTATCAGTAAATCATCATTAAACTATCAGTAAATCATCACTAAACTATCAGTAAATCATCATTAAACTTTCAGTAAATCATCAATAAACTATCAGTAAATCATCAGTAAACTATCAGTAAATCATCAATAAACTATCAGTAAATCATCATTAAACTATCAGTAAATCATCATTAAACTTTCAGTAAATCATCATTAAACTATCAGTAAATCATCAGTAAACTATCAGTAAATCATCATTAAACTATCAGTAAATCATCAATAAACTATCAGTAAATCATCATTAAACTATCAGTAAATCATCATTAAACTATCAGTAAATCATCATTAAACTTTCAGTAAATCATCAATAAACTATCAGTAAATCATCATTAAACTATCAGTAAATCATCATTAAACTATCAGTAAATCATCATTAAACTATCAGTAAATCATCATTAAACTATCAGTAAATCATCACTAAACTATCAGTAAATCATCATTAAACTTTCAGTAAATCATCAATAAACTATCAGTAAATCATCAGTAAACTATCAGTAAATCATCAATAAACTATCAGTAAATCATCATTAAACTATCAGTAAATCATCAGTAAACTATCAGTAAATCATCAATAAACTATCAGTAAATCATCAGTAAACTATCAGTAAATCATCAATAAACTATCAGTAAATCATCATTAAACTATCAGTAAATCATCATTAAACTATCAGTAAATCATCAATAAACTATCAGTAAATCATCAGTAAACTATCAGTAAATCATCATTAAACTATCAGTAAATCATCACTAAACTATCAGTAAATCATCATTAAACTTTCAGTAAATCATCAATAAACTATCAGTAAATCATCAGTAAACTATCAGTAAATCATCAATAAACTATCAGTAAATCATCATTAAACTATCAGTAAATCATCATTAAACTTTCAGTAAATCATCATTAAACTATCAGTAAATCATCACTAAACTATCAGTAAATCATCATTAAACTATCAGTAAATCATCAGTAAACTATCAGTAAATCATCATTAAACTTTCAGTAAATCATCAGTAAACTATCAGTAAATCATCAGTAAACTATCAGTAAATCATCAATAAACTATCAGTAAATCATCACTAAACTATCAGTTAATCATCACTAAACTATCAGTAAATCATCATTAAACTATCAGTAAATCATCACTAAACTATCAGTTAATCATCACTAAACTATCAGTAAATCATCATTAAACTATCAGTAAATCATCACTAAACTATCAGTTAATCATCACTAAACTATCAGTAAATCATCATTAAACTTTCAGTAAATCATCATTAAACTTTCAGTAAATCATCATTAAACTATCAGTAAATCATCATTAAACTATCAGTAAATCATCACTAAACTATCAGTAAATCATCATTAAACTATCAGTAAATCATCAGTAAACTATCAGTAAATCATCATTAAACTTTCAGTAAATCATCATTAAACTTTCAGTAAATCATCATTAAACTATCAGTAAATCATCACTAAACTATCAGTAAATCATCATTAAACTATCAGTAAATCATCACTAAACTATCAGTAAATCATCATTAAACTATCAGTAAATCATCAGTAAACTATCAGTAAATCATCATTAAACTATCAGTAAATCATCATTAAACTTTCAGTAAATCATCAATAAACTATCAGTAAATCATCAGTAAACTATCAGTAAATCATCAGTAAACTATCAGTAAATCATCAGTAAACTATCAGTAAATCATCATTAAACTATCAGTAAATCATCAGTAAACTATCAGTAAATCATCATTAAACTATCAGTAAATCATCAGTAAACTATCAGTAAATCATCATTAAACTATCAGTAAATCATCAGTAAATCATCATTAAACTATCAGTAAATCATCATTAAACTATCAGTAAATCATACGTTTTTCTTCTTTAATTCACTTCAACAGTTGTGTTTTATAAATAACTTTCAAACAGTGTTAATTAATCACTTATAATCTTTTAATAATCTTACTCTTTATGTGTATTATATTGAAATGATGTTGATTCACACTCAGTCCTGAAGGTAGCGCTAACGCACCGAACACATGACCGCCATTTTACAAAAAAAGAGGAAGAAGAAGATGACGCCTCCCACTGTGACGTCGTCACTTGTGCGTCCTGACCAATAGCGTCGTTTGTTTTTCTGTGACTGCGCTGTCATTGGTCAGTGGAAATTTAAAAAGTTCACTATGAAAAGCGAAGAGCGGCAGAACGAAACGTCAGAGACACGACTTTAAAACACACACGGCGTCAGGATTTTACCCAAGAAAACACAAGAAAACACAAGAAAACTGAGAAGAAAACTGGGGGAAAAACTGAAAACAACGAGAGTTCACCGCCGATCACGAAGTGAGTAACATCAGGCTCTAAGCTAACACAGGAGCTAACATAGGAGCTAACACAGGAGCTAACATAGGAGCTAACACAGGAGCTAACACAGGAGCTAACATAGGAGCTAACGTAGAAGCCGCGTTAGTCCTTTAAACGTGTCTTTTGAGGATTAATGTTTCCCTGTCCCCCTGTTCCCTGTCCTGTCCTGTCTTCAGGTGTAACGGAGCAGAGGACAGTTCTCTGCTGAAGCTAACATGACGTCACACAGCCTGAACGCAGTGAAACGGGATGAGAAAGGCAGGAACATCCAGGTGGTCGTCAGATGCAGGTAAATTCATCTGTGTGTGGACTTCAACATGTCCACAATATGAATACGTTAAAGACGATCATTGATCAGTGTTATTGTTTTATTTATGCCTCATGGATTTTTAATGTATTTCATTCATCTTGTTATTTTCATACTTGATGATGATGATGACAGCATTAAAAATGTTTAAAATGACAAAAATCAGACTGCCACACAAAAGAAACAAAACATTTATTTTCCCCATCAATCGATTAGTGACAGAAAGTAGAAAATATTCACATTTAAGAAGCTGAAAAATGACAGAAAGTAGAAAATATTCACATTGAAGGAGCTGAAAATGACAAAGTAGAAAATATTCACATTGAAGGAGCTGAAAATGACAGCAAGTAGAAAATATTCACATTTAAGAAGCTGAAAATGACAGAAAGTAGAAAATATTCACATTTAAGAAGCTGAAAATGACAGAAAGTAGAAAATATTCACATTTAAGAAGCTGAAAAATGACAGAAAGTAGAAAATATTCACATTGAAGGAGCTGAAAATGACAAAGTAGAAAATATTCACATTTAAGAAGCTGAAAATGACAGAAAGTAGAAAATATTCACATTTAAGAAGCTGAAAATGACAGAAAGTAGAAAATATTCACATTTAAGAAACTGAACAATGACAGAAAGTAGAAAATATTCACATTTAAGAAGCTGAAAAATGACAGAAAGTAGAAAATATTCACATTGAAGGAGCTGAAAATGACAGAAAGTAGAAAATATTCACATTGAAGAAGCTGAAAATGACAGAAAGTAGAAAATATTCACATTGAAGGAGCTGAAAATGACAGCAAGTAGAAAATATTCACATTTAAGAAGCTGAAAATGACAGAAAGTAGAAAATATTCACATTTAAGAAGCTGAAAATGACAGAAAGTAGAAAATATTCACACTTAAGAAGCTGAAAAATGACAGAAAGTAGAAAATATTCACATTGAAGGAGCTGAAAATGACAAAGTAGAAAATATTCACATTTAAGAAGCTGAAAATGACAGAAAGTAGAAAATATTCACATTTAAGAAGCTGAAAATGACAGAAAGTAGAAAATATTCACATTTAAGAAACTGAACAATGACAGAAAGTAGAAAATATTCACATTTAAGAAGCTGAAAAATGACAGAAAGTAGAAAATATTCACATTGAAGGAGCTGAAAATGACAGAAAGTAGAAAATATTCACATTGAAGAAGCTGAAAATGACAGAAAGTAGAAAATATTCACATTGAAGGAGCTGAAAATGACAGCAAGTAGAAAATATTCACATTTAAGAAGCTGAAAATGACAGAAAGTAGAAAATATTCACATTTAAGAAGCTGAAAATGACAGAAAGTAGAAAATATTCACACTTAAGAAGCTGAAAAATGACAGAAAGTAGAAAATATTCACATTGAAGGAGCTGAAAATGACAAAGTAGAAAATATTCACATTTAAGAAGCTGAAAATGACAGAAAGTAGAAAATATTCACATTTAAGAAGCTGAAAATGACAGAAAGTAGAAAATATTCACATTTAAGAAACTGAACAATGACAGAAAGTAGAAAATATTCACATTTAAGAAGCTGAAAAATGACAGAAAGTAGAAAATATTCACATTGAAGGAGCTGAAAATGACAGAAAGTAGAAAATATTCACATTGAAGGAGCTGAAAATGACAGAAAGTAGAAAATATTCACATTGAAGGAGCTGAAAATGACAGCAAGTAGAAAATATTCACATTTAAGAAGCTGAAAATGACAGAAAGTAGAAAATATGCACATTTAAGAAGCTGAAAATGACAGAAAGTAGAAAATATTCACATTTAAGAAGCTGAAAATGACAGAAAGTAGAAAATATTCACATTTAAGAAACTGAACAATGACAGAAAGTAGAAAATATTCACATTTAAGAAGCTGAAAAATGACAGAAAGTAGAAAATATTCACATTTAAGAAGCTGAAAAATGACAAAGTAGAAAATATTCACATTTAAGAAGCTGAAAAATGACAGAAAGTAGAAAATATTCACATTTAAGAAGCTGAACAATGACAGAAAGTAGAAAATATTCACATTTAAGAAACTGAACAATGACAGAAATTAGAAAATATTCACATTTAAGAAGCTGAAAAATGACAGAAAGTAGAAAATATTCACATTTAAGAAGCTGAACAATGACAGAAAGTAGAAAATATGCACATTTGAGACGCTGATAGATAGATAGATACCTTCATTTCGATACTGGTTCCCTGATCGATACTTTTTTCGATACCAGTTTTATAATATCGTTTCTAAAAGGAAAATTCCATGACACAAAAATCCATCCTTAGTTTGTATTTTTCAGCTTTGGCATTTTTACACTCAATGCAGTTTTTTTACATACATTTCTTTTTTTTTACTACAAACTACTTTCAGTGTAAAAAGAACAATTGCAAACAAGTGACAAGTCGTTTTCACTAAGGATCTCACAGAAACGTGCAGAGGTAAAATCAATGTCTTATCATCTCCCTATTTGATGTTAGAACACAAAACATAATAACATGGTGGTATTATTATTATAACTCAAAAACATAATCTAGGCTGAGATAACCTGAGATAATCTAGGCTTAACTGGTCAACAATAACAACAGTTTACTTGTCCTTGTCCTCCTCCTCCTCACATCAGGGTCAGAGGTCACTGTGAGAACAAGATAAACATAACTGAGCTGTTTAACAGGTTAAGCTTTATCAGTTACTGTCTACAGTATATTCAGTTAGCTTTTCATTTAGTTATGTAGCCATATACATAAAACTACACACTCATATCTTAAGTTAGTGTTACATGGATCCCAGTTCAAGCACATATTACGCTGCAGTAACAAACAAACGACACGTAAACTTACCTGTTGAAATCCCAGACACAGCACCGTCAGAACTCTGTATATTCAAATACTGAGCAACTTCCTGCTGTTTCTAACACACATCACTTCATGTGAAGGGCAAATAGAGATAGTTGGTGAAGTTTTCCTTCTGTTTTTTTAAATTCCTTATGATTCAGACCTTTCAACACAATGGAGCGCAAGTCGTCGTACGGCGTCGTGGACTGCGATCAGAACAGGAAGGAGGTGGTGATGAAGACGGGAGGGATGAACGACAAGACGTCAAGAAAGACGTACACGTTTGACATGGTGAGTGGACTTTGATTTAGCTGCAGCTGCGTTCACGTCTCTAAACGTACAACCTTCTAATGTTCCTTTCTATTTTCGGATTTCTTTGCTCCATAAAACACAGAAATCATTTTGGTTTGTCATCATTTCCACATTTGACAAACACTGATTTTATTTTGTGAACCAAACAACTCATCGATCAATGGAGAAAATAATGCTTAGTTTTTGGGATGGATATTATGATGTGATACCGTCATATTAACAACACGTTTGTGCTGAGTCATTTCAAACTCTCCACCCACAACATGACTCGGCTAAAAAGCTGTGGCTGATTTTCATTTACAATCTTTGCAGAGTGAAGACTTTTGCATTTTACAGTGATTTTGACCAGATAATCCTCATCATTGTCCCTGTGTGTCTGTGTCTCAGGTGTTTGGTCCAGCAGCGAAGCAGATAGACGTCTACAGGAGTGTTGTGTGTCCCATCCTGGACGAAGTCATCATGGGATACAACTGCACTGTGTTTGCGTGAGTCTCAGAGTTTTTATCATCATGAAAATGTGAACGAGTGAACTCGAGCTCCAGTGAGTGACTGGTTGGTTGGTTGGTTGGTTGGTTTTCCATTTTAATACTTATATTTGGGACTCTGGAGGCCCTACCAGTCGCCAAAGTGTGGAAGAAGAATACTCAGTCATGTTTTCGAGGTCCCACCTAGTGTAAGTATAGGCAATAAAACACGTGATGTTGAATTCCCTGCACTTATGACGGCAGCATGCGCATTTCACCGCGAATGTTACCGCCCACCAGTAAGTTTACTTGGAGAGCTCCACCTTAGCTCCACCTTATTAGTGGAGCACAGTGTTTTACACAAACTTCCAGCCTCAGAGGATTTTATATATGAAGCTAATGTTCCGGATAAAGTCAGCAAACGTGTGTTTGTGTGTTCGCACCACTTCACATCAGACTGCGGCCAGCGGTCGCCGTATTTAGTCAGCGACCGTATTTCACCGACGTACAAACACACACATTTTTAAGAAAAGGTCACATAGAGCATTAATAGGGTATAATATGTCTCCTTTAAAATAAAAAAACAAGCGACCGGGAAACCCTGTATGTTTCCAGTTTTGTTCTCTGTGAGTTTATCGATAACCAAATGAAATATTTCGTTCCTACTCGTGGAAGGAATGTGACGTATACTGTGGTTCCGTTTGAGACATATGAAAGCTGGACTTAGACAGAGATCACGTTCACTCTGTGTTGTTTTATACTGCACTCTATTTACATCACAACTGTCAGTGACGTCACCCCGAGTTCATCACGCTCCAAGTGTCTCTCGGGTTAGGTCAGCCGTTGTTAGCCATGGTCAGCCATAGTTAGCCGTTGTCAGCCATGGTTACCAGTTGTCAGCCGTTGTTAGCCATGGTCAGCCGTTGTCAGCCATTGTTAGCTGTTGTCATGGTAATTTACTCACACATTCACTCTGAAACAAATATGACAGTTGTGATATTTATGGTAAAAGCTGCTGTGTTTGACAGTGACAGCCATCATAGAATCCCATGGTCTAGGTCAAGTGGAACACTTGAGTAGAGTTGTTCCGATTCCGATACCAGTATCGGAAATGCCTCCGATACTGCCGAAAATGTGGGCATCGGTATCGGCGAGTACTGTAGTCCATGCACCGATCCGATACCACGTAATGTATTAGAGCTCCGTTAGCTCTGACGCGGTTCTTCTTCGCCGCTCTTGAAACAGTTGCGCTGTGCTCTTTTAGAGGCGTGAAGAAGAACTGATCACATGACACCTGTAGACAAGGAGCTAACGTTAGCTCATCATGTTGGCGGTTTGGCTGTATTTACCAGTTAGCGTTGTTAGCTGCGCTAGCTCCGTTAGCGCGTCTACAGTCAAACTGGAGCGGCCCGTTTATTAAACGAAAAGAGCAGCGCTACAGCTAACCAGGGTGCCTGTGTCCTGCGTATGTATGCCTCTGTTTATAAAGTTTAGCGTTACTTCAAAGACTCATTTTAACAATCTGGAGTCATGTAAAAATAATGTCACGCGCGTCAGTCGTCATGGAAACATGAAGCTCTGCCAGTGCTGTGGTGTTTGGACCAGAGTCAAAACAAACGTACAAGCTGAAAAACGAAATAACATATCACTGGTAAAAATAAATGGTGTCCATTTGCTGTATTCGTTCATGTTTTACAGAGGGTTTAACCTGAGCCAAACCTTACCACCAATGATAATCATATCACAGTCATGCAGGCGTAGTATGATATATTTTCTTTTATAACACACTGGTATCGGTATCGTTATCGGTACTCTGTATCGGCCGATACCCACAGCACAAGTATCGGAATCGGTATCAGGAGGGAAAAAATGGTATCGGAACATCTCTACACTTGAGTGGAGCGTTAAAACCAAAGGTAGTGACTTGTCCTGATAATCTTTTTCCTTCAGCTACGGTCAGACAGGAACAGGAAAGACGTTCACTATGGAGGGCGAGCGCAGTCCAGACGAACAGTTCACCTGGGAGGAGGTGAGTTCATCGTCCTCAAGTCTCACACACACACACACACACACACACACACTCACACACACACTCATTTCTGCTTCATGTCCGGTTGTGGATCATGTTGTCAGGACCCTCTGGCCGGCATCATCCCCCGGACGCTGCACCAGATCTTTGAGAAGCTCTCTGAGAACGGCACCGAGTTCTCCGTCAAAGTGTCACTGCTGGAGATCTACAACGAGGAGCTGTTTGACCTGCTGAGTCCCAGCGAGGACGTCAGTGAGCGACTGCAGCTGTTTGACGACCCGCGCAACAAGGTGTGTGTGTGTGTGTGCTCTGAGTCCTCCGGCTACAACTGGAAGTCACCATGACACACAGTAACATGTGTGTGTTTTATTTCACGTGTAAAAGGCTCAGATGAAGACGAGCACACACAGTGTTTATGTCCTTGACGTCCTGTCGTGACTGCTGTGTGGTGTGGTGTGGTGTGGTGTGGTGTGGTGTGGTGTGTTGCAGCGCGGCGTGGTGGTGAAGGGCCTGGAGGAGGTGACGGTTCACAACAAAGATGAGGTTTATCAGATTCTGGAGAGAGGATCAGCAAAGAGGAGGACGGCCTCCACACTCATGAACGCCTACTCCAGGTAGACGTGGCAGAAAGCACTTGACATTAACAAAGCTCTGCTGCTCAAAGTCTGCTCACGTTGTTCATCTGTGTTTGTGTCTGCAGCCGCTCTCACTCCGTGTTCTCCGTCACCATTCACATGAAAGAGATCACAGTGGACGGAGAAGAGCTGGTCAAGATCGGGAAACTCAATCTGGTAATTTGTCGTCATTTGATTGATTTGATGTTAAAGTCTCTAAGTAAACAATTGAGAACATTTGATTTTGTAAAGTGAAGAGATTTTACACAGATGAGCTCTTTCATTTCCTGAGTAAACATCACCCTCTGCAGGTGGACCTCGCTGGCAGCGAGAACATCGGACGCTCCGGCGCGGTGGATAAACGAGCTCGAGAGGCGGGAAACATCAACCAGTCTCTGCTCACACTGGGCAGAGTGATCACTGCTCTGGTGGAGAAGAGGCCACACATCCCATACAGGTGACACAACGCATAACACACACACACATAACACACCACACACACACACACACACACACATAACACACACTCACACACACACACTCACTTACTCTACCACACACACACTTACTCTACCACACACATAACACACCACACACACAACACATAACACACACACACACACACTTACTCTACCACACACAACACATAACACACACACACACTTACTCTACCACACACACAACACATAACACACACACACACACACACACTTACTCTACCACACACATAACACACCACACACACAACACACACACACTTACTCTACCACACACAACACATAACACACACACACACACTTACTCTACCACACACACACACACACACATAACACACCACACACACAACACATAACATACACACTCACGCTACCACACACACATAACACACCACACACACACAACACATAACACACCACACACACAACACATAACACACACACTCACGCTACCACACACACATAACACACATAACACACCACACACACACACTTACTCTACCACACACACACATAACACACCACACACATAACACTCACGCTACCACACACACACATAACACACAGACACACACTTACTCTACAACACACACACATAACACACACACACTTACTCTACCACACACACAAAACACATAATACACACTCACACACACACTTACTCTACCACACACACAACACATAACACCCACTTACTCTACCACACACATAACACACCACACACACAACACACACACACACTTACTCTACCACACACAACACATAACACACACACACACACACTTACTCTACCACACACAACACATAACACACACACACACTTACTCTACCACACACACAACACATAACACACACACACACACACACACACTTACTCTACCACACACATAACACACCACACACACAACACACACACACACTTACTCTACCACACACAACACATAACACACACACACACACTTACTCTACCACACACACACACACACATAACACACCACACACACAACACATAACATACACACTCACGCTACCACACACACATAACACACCACACACACACAACACATAACACACCACACACATAACACACACACTCACGCTACCACACACACATAACACACATAACACACCACACACACAACACATAACACACACACACACTTACTCTACCACACACACACATAACACACCACACACATAACACTCACGCTACCACACACACACATAACACACAGACACACACTTACTCTACAACACACACACATAACACACACACACTTACTCTACCACACACACAAAACACATAATACACACTCACACACACACTTACTCTACCACACACACAACACATAACACCCACTTACTCTACCACACACACACACACATAACACACCACACACACAACACATAACACACACACACACACACACACTTACTCTACCACACACACACATAACACACACTCACGCTACCACACACACATAACACACCACACATAACACACACTCACGCTACCACACACACACACACATAACACACACTTACTCTACCACACACACACCCACACACTCACGCTACCACACACACACACACATAACACACACTTACTCTACCACACACACACCCACACACTCACGCTACCACACACACATAACACACCACACATAACACACACACACACATAACACACCACACACACACACACACACACACACACTTACTCTACCACACACACAACACACACACTCCCCCTCCCACACCCACACCCACACAGCACAGTCCACAGAGAAAGTGAGTGATTTTCAGAAGAGGTTGATCCACTGCTGCCTCCATCACTAAGTTCAACTGTCTGATTTCGTCACTTCAGTGTTTGAAATCCTTTGTTCAGATTGACGTCAGTGACACAAAGTGACCACACAAGGCAGCAGAGGAGCATCAGCTCCTGCTTGTGTGTGTGTGTGTGAGTGTGTCAGATGTCTGTCTCACAGAGAGATAAAGAACAAATTCACAGATGACATGTGACCTCACCAACATTAAAGGAGTTTGTTTTTCCCACAGAGAGTCAAAGCTGACCAGGATCCTGCAGGACTCGCTGGGAGGACGGACCAAAACCTCCATCATTGCCACTGTGTCGCCGTCATCCAGCAACCTGGAGGTACGTTTACTTTGTCTCTCTCTGTGTCTCTGCTGCTGATCACCCTGATGATCTCCATGACCATGTTTGTCTCTGAGCAGGAGACACTGAGCACCCTGGAATATGCAAGCAGAGCTAAGAACATCATGAACAAACCTGAGGTCAACCAGAAACTCACCAAGAGGACGCTCATCAAGGTAAGACGAGTCTCTTTCTCACCACAGAGGTTTTTGTGATGGAGACCAATGTTAGGACGTCTGTGTGTGTGATTGATCTGTGCTCAGGAATACACCGAGGAGATCGAGCGCCTCAAGAGAGACCTGGCCGCTGCTCGAGACAAGCACGGAGTTTACCTGTCCTCAGAACACTACGAGTACGTACACTCACACACAGAGACACACACACACACACACACACACGTCACTCATTTAAAATAGTCTCTCCCTCCGTGTGTGTGTGTGTGTGTGTGCGCAGGTCTATGGTGGGTCAGCTGACCACTAACGAGGAGCAGATTATCGAGTACACTGACCGTATCGCTGCCCTGGAGGAGGAGCAAAAAAAGGTACGACACCCTGTAGATTTAAAGCTTGGGTCAGTAATTACTTTGTGAATGAGTGAAAAACATGTATCTCCTTTACATCAGGATACAGACTCTAAATATAAACATGTATCTCCTTTACATCAGGATACAGACTCTAAATATAAACATGTATCTCCTTTACATCAGGATACAGACTCTAAATATAAACATTTATCTCCTTTACATCAGGATACAGACTCTAAATATAAACATGTATCTCCTTTACATCAGGATACAGACTCTAAATATAAACATGTATCTCCTTTACATCAGGATACAGACTCTAAATATAAACATGTATCTCTTTACATCAGGATACAGACTCTAAATATAAACATGTATCTCTTTACATCAGGATACAGACTCTAAATATAAACATGTATCTCTTTACATCAGGATACAGACTCTAAATATAAACATGTATCTCCTTTACATCAGGATACAGACTCTAAATATAAACATGTATCTCCTTTACATCAGGATACAGACTCTAAATATAAACATGTATCTCCTTTACATCAGGATACAGACTCTAAATATAAACATGTATCTCCTTTACATCAGGATACAGACTCTAAATATAAACATGTATCTCTTTTACATCAGGATACAGACTCTAAATATAAACATGTATCTCTTTACATCAGGATACAGACTCTAAATATAAACATTTATCTCTTTACATCAGGATACAGACTCTAAATATAAACATGTATCTCCTTTACATCAGGATACAGACTCTAAATATAAACATTTATCTCTTTTACATCAGGATACAGACTCTAAATATAAACATTTATCTCTTTACATCAGGATACAGACTCTAAATATAAACATGTATCTCCTTTACATCAGGATACAGACTCTAAATATAAACATGTATCTCCTTTACATCAGGATACAGACTCTAAATATAAACATGTATCTCCTTTACATCAGGATACAGACTCTAAATATAAACATGTATCTCCTTTACATCAGGATACAGACTCTAAATATAAACATGTATCTCCTTTACATCAGGATACAGACTCTAAATATAAACATGTATCTCCTTTACATCAGGATACAGACTCTAAATATAAACATGTATCTCCTTTACATCAGGATACAGACTCTAAATATAAACATGTATCTCTTTTACATCAGGATACAGACTCTAAATATAAACATGTATCTCTTTACATCAGGATACAGACTCTAAATATAAACATGTATCTCTTTACATCAGGATACAGACTCTAAATATAAACATGTATCTCCTTTACATCAGGATACAGACTCTAAATATAAACATGTATCTCTTTACATCAGGATACAGACTCTAAATATAAACATTTATCTCTTTACATCAGGATACAGACTCTAAATATAAACATTTATCTCCTTACATCAGGATACAGACTCTAAATATAAACATTTATCTCCTTTACATCAGGATACAGACTCTAAATATAAACATGTATCTCCTTTACATCAGGATACAGACTCTAAATATAAACATGTATCTCCTTTACATCAGGATACAGACTCTAAATATAAACATGTATCTCTTTACATCAGGATACAGACTCTAAATATAAACATTTATCTCTTTACATCAGGATACAGACTCTAAATATAAACATGTATCTCCTTTACATCAGGATACAGACTCTAAATATAAACATGTATCTCCTTTACATCAGGATACAGACTCTAAATATAAACATGTATCTCCTTTACATCAGGATACAGACTCTAAATATAAACATGTATCTCTTTTACATCAGGATACAGACTCTAAATATAAACATTTATCTCCTTTACATCAGGATACAGACTCTAAATATAAACATGTATCTCCTTTACATCAGGATACAGACTCTAAATATAAACATGTATCTCCTTTACATCAGGATACAGACTCTAAATATAAACATTTATCTCTTTTACATCAGGATACAGACTCTAAATATAAACATGTATCTCTTTACATCAGGATACAGACTCTAAATATAAACATTTATCTCTTTACATCAGGATACAGACTCTAAATATAAACATTTATCTCCTTTACATCAGGATACAGACTCTAAATATAAACATGTATCTCCTTTACATCAGGATACAGACTCTAAATATAAACATGTATCTCTTTACATCAGGATACAGACTCTAAATATAAACATTTATCTCCTTTACATCAGGATACAGACTCTAAATATAAACATGTATCTCTTTACATCAGGATACAGACTCTAAATATAAACATGTATCTCTTTACATCAGGATACAGACTCTAAATATAAACATTTATCTCTTTACATCAGGATACAGACTCTAAATATAAACATTTATCTCTTTACATCAGGATACAGACTCTAAATATAAACATGTATCTCTTTACATCAGGATACAGACTCTAAATATAAACATGTATCTCCTTTACATCAGGATACAGACTCTAAATATAAACATGTATCTCTTTACATCAGGATACAGACTCTAAATATAAACATTTATCTCCTTTACATCAGGATACAGACTCTAAATATAAACATGTATCTCTTTACATCAGGATACAGACTCTAAATATAAACATTTATCTCTTTACATCAGGATACAGACTCTAAATATAAACATTTATCTCTTTACATCAGGATACAGACTCTAAATATAAACATGTATCTCTTTACATCAGGATACAGACTCTAAATATAAACATGTATCTCCTTTACATCAGGATACAGACTCTAAATATAAACATGTATCTCCTTTACATCAGGATACAGACTCTAAATATAAACATGTATCTCCTTTACATCAGGATACAGACTCTAAATATAAACATGTATCTCTTTACATCAGGATACAGACTCTAAATATAAACATTTATCTCTTTACATCAGGATACAGACTCTAAATATAAACATGTATCTCCTTTACATCAGGATACAGACTCTAAATATAAACATTTATCTCTTTACATCAGGATACAGACTCTAAATATAAACATGTATCTCTTTACATCAGGATACAGACTCTAAATATAAACATGTATCTCCTTTACATCAGGATACAGACTCTAAATATAAACATTTATCTCCTTTACTGCTAATGCTCACTATTCCACACTGACAGTAACTCTCTCCTTCTCCTCGTCGTCCTCGTGCTCAGGTCACTGAGTTGTTCATGGACAGTCAAACCAGACTGGATCAGGTCACCGTTGATCTGGATGAGAAGCAGCAGAGGTGAGATCCCTGGTTAACTGTTTGTGTTGTTGACGTTTCTATTATTGTATTTATTTCTGTTTCTATTATTCCTATTTTTGTTTCGGTTTCTATTGTTCCTATATTTGTTTGTATTCCTGTTTCTATTGTTTTTGTTTGTCGCTGACGTGTGGTTGTTTCAGGCTGGAGGAGACGAGTCGTGACCTGCAGGAGACGAGAGAGAAGCTGAGTGAGGAGGAGTTTATCTGCTCTGAGATCAGCTCGGTGCACCAGGTTCTCTACAACACTGCTGGACAGGTACACACACACACACACACACACTTGCCTGTGACCTGTGACCTGTGACTGCAGGTAGATCATTTACCAGGTCAATAATGTTTCCTTGTGTTCAGCTGCTGACGACAGTAGAGGCTAGCACCAGCGACGTGTCGGGTCTCCACGACAAACTGGACAGGAAGACAAAGGTCACATGACAAACACTCACCACATTTTAAGAGCGGTTCACACACTTCAGGGTCCTGTGAATAAGTATATGTCATATTTCAGGTGGAGCAGCACAACAGGCAGGTCCAGCAGAGCTTTTCTCAGCATATGGAGACAGCATTCAGTGACATGCAGCGCTGTGTTCAACAGCAAGGAAACAAACATCAGCACATGATGAGCAGCTACTCACAGGCTGTTGGTAAGACGCCACACACACACACACACTCTGACCACGCACAAACACACACAAACTGACCACAGAAACTCCTCCTCCTCCACAGATGGTTTGCTGGGGATGAACGAGGCGGCGCTGACTGGAGCTCTGACCAACCTGGAGACCTTTGTGGGCGGAGTCGGACATCTGGTGGCCGAGGGTGTGGCTCGCTGTCAGGAGAGAGTTCAGCAGCAGGAGGCGCTGTGTCTGCAGGACAAAGAGAGTTTGCTGCAGCTGCTGGTGAGAGTTTAAAGTGGACATATTATACCCTATTTCCCCCATTAAAATAGTTCCCTGGTGTCCTAATGAACATGTCACTGACATGCCTTGGTCAAAATACCATAAGGATGAAGCATCATAGCAGTTCAATAACCCTGCTAAACCCGCCCCTTTCAGAACGCTCGGTTTTCGTGCATGGTCCCTTTATATGCAAATGAGACACAGGCAAACACACACCCACTTCTTCCAGGGGGTTTCTGATGTGTCCTCTTTACAGCGCTCACTCGCTCAGCTGCTACTCATCTCCCCCTCCCTCCACTAGTTCTCTGACAATATCAACATGGCAGCGTGCGCAGAAAACAGCGAGAGTGCCGTCACAGGAAGAGACGTTCTTCATAAGGATCGAGCCGAACACTGACCAACTGTAAATCAGTTAAATACACATAGGGACAGCACAGCTGATCGCCAGCGGCGCGCGGCATTCTGAATGATCTGCCGCTGTATGTGACTGTATCAGACTGAGTCTGTGCTCCGGTCATGGAGGACGTACTGAACAAATATGTTTAATTAGGACGTGTCAGAATGGTCAGTTATGAGCTCTATGTGACCTTTTCTTAAACATGTGTGTGTTTGTACGTCGGTGAAATACGGTTGCTGACTAAATACGGCGACCGCTGGCCGCAGTCTGATGTGAAGTGGTGCGAACACACAAACACACGTTTGCTGACTTTATCCGGAACATTAGCTTCATATATAAAATCCTCTGAGGCTGGAAGTTTGTGTAAAACACTGTGCTCCACTGTGCAGCCACCAACAGCACACTTGTCCCTCCGCGTTGACATAATACCGCTCTTCCTCCCTCGCCTGCACTCTGGCATTTTACAAGGTGGAGCTAAGGTGGAGCTAAGGTGGAGCTAAGGTGGAGCTAAGGTGGAGCTAAGGTGGAGCTCTCGAGGTAAACTTACTGGTGGGTGGTAACATTCGCGGTGAAATGCGCATGCTGCCGTCATAAGTGCAGGGAATTCAACATGGAGTGTTTTATCGCCTATACTTACACTAAGGGGGACCACGAAAACATGACTGAGTATTCTTTTTCCACACTTTGGCGACTGGTAGGGCCTCCAGAGTCCCAAATATAAGTATTAAAATGGTTAGAAAGTTGATTTTGCGTAATATGTCCCCTTTAAAAGAAAGCAGATGTCAGTGATGTCACATCATCAGAACAGCTGATTTTCCTGTGCTGAGATCGTATTAATCGTGATCATGTTTTTTAAGTTTGGTTTTCATGACAACTGGATGGTAGAAACGGTCCGCTGCTCTCCAGATGCTGATCACAACTGGCACCACTTCCACGTTCTGTCCCTGGAATGTCACGTGACTGAATGTTTGACTTTCCTTGTTGTAGGACGAGCACCGGCAGGACATGGAGGAAGTCTTAGTGGTTCGGACTCTGATGGGTTTGTCGGCCGTCAGGGAGCTCAGTGACACGCTGAGAGCGTCCGTGGAGACGCAGCGAGCTTTGGCCGACAAGGTGAGACATGACTGTCCTGTTTATTTAGCTTAGCATTAGCTCTGGTTAAACCTGCTGGTCACTGTTGCCCTCTCAGGTGGAGGACATGAAGGACATGGGTGTGTTCTTCAGCGGCCTGGTTCAGGATCTGGCGGGGCTGAGGGAGTCAGCGGTGCAGGGGCTGAGCTCTCTGCAGAGAGACCACGACAGGCTGGAGGACGAAATCAGGCGAGCGCAGGAGAAACATCAGACGGTGAGAGCTGACCTACAACACTCTGAACTGACACGTTCACATTTCAAAAGCATGCAAAACCAATATCATGGCTGCGCTTCTCTCCGTCAGGGAATGAAACAAACCATCCAGTGTCTGCAGGACCAGCTCAACCTGCTCACCATGGAGACTCAGAGAGACTACACAGACCTGTGCTCCACCTCCAGAGCTCTGCAGAAACCTCTGCTGAGCCTCCAGCAGAACATCAGCAGGTGACACTCACCACCACCAAGCACACCAACTCACTGTGGTTTACTCTTCATTTGTGTCACGTGGTCTTCATCTCGTGTCTCCATCTCGTGTCTCCATCCCGTGTCTTTATCTCGTGTCTCCATCTCGTGTCTTTATCCCGTGTCTCCATCCCGTGTCTCCATCTCGTGTCTTTATCTCGTGTCTCCATCCCGTGTCTTTATCTCGTGTCTCCATCTCGTGTCTCCATCCCGTGTCTCCATCCCGTGTCCATCCAGTGTCTTTATCTCGTGTCTCCATCCCGTGTCCATCCAGTGTCTTTATCTCGTGTCTCCATCTCGTGTCTCCATCTCGTGTCTTTATCTCGTGTCTCCATCTCGTGTCTCCATCCCGTGTCTCCATCTCGTGTCTCCATCTCATGTCCATCCCGTGTCTTTATCTCGTGTCTCCATCCCGTGTCTCCATCCCGTGTCTCCATCTCATGTCCATCCCGTGTCTCCATCTCGTTTCTTTATCTCGTGTCTCCATCTCGTGTCTCCATCCCGTGTCTTTATCTCGTGTCTCCATCTCGTGTCTCCATCCCGTGTCTCCATCCCGTGTCTTTATCTCGTGTCTCCATCTCGTGTCTTTATCCCGTGTCTCCATCCCGTGTCTCCATCTCGTGTCTTTATCTCGTGTCTCCATCCCGTGTCTTTATCTCGTGTCTCCATCTCGTGTCTCCATCCCGTGTCTCCATCCCGTGTCCATCCAGTGTCTTTATCTCGTGTCTCCATCCCGTGTCTCCATCCCGTGTCCATCCAGTGTCTTTATCTCGTGTCTCCATCTCGTGTCTTTATCTCGTGTCTCCATCTCGTGTCTCCATCCCGTGTCTCCATCTCGTGTCTCCATCTCATGTCCATCCCGTGTCTTTATCTCGTGTCTCCATCCCGTGTCTCCATCCCGTGTCTCCATCTCATGTCCATCCCGTGTCTCCATCTCGTTTCTTTATCTCGTGTCTCCATCTCGTGTCTCCATCCCGTGTCTTTATCTCGTGTTTCCATCTCGTGTCTCCATCTCGTGTCTTTATCCCGTGTCTTTATCTTGTGTGTTTATCCCGTGTCTTTATCTTGTGTCTTTATCTTGTGTTTCCATCTCGTGTCTTTATCCCGTGTCTTTATCCCGTGTCTTTATCTCGTGTCTCCATCTCGTGTCTTTATCCCGTGTCTTTATCTCGTGTCTTTATCTTGTGTTTCCATCTCGTGTCTTTATCCCGTGTCTTTATCTCGTGTCTTTATCTTGTGTTTCCATCTCGTGTCTTTATCCCGTGTCTTTATCCCGTGTCTTTATCTCGTGTTTCCATCTCGTGTCTTTATCCCGTGTCTTTATCCCGTGTCTTTATCCCGTGTCTTTATCCCGTGTCTTTATCTCGTGTCTCCATCTCGTGTCTTTATCCCGTGTCTTTATCTCGTGTCTTTATCTTGTGTTTCCATCTCGTGTCTTTATCCCGTGTCTTTATCTCGTGTCTTTATCTTGTGTTTCCATCTCGTGTCTTTATCCCGTGTCTTTATCCCGTGTCTTTATCTCGTGTTTCCATCTCGTGTCTTTATCCCGTGTCTTTATCCCGTGTCTTTATCCCGTGTCTTTATCCCGTGTCTTTATCTCGTGTCCCCATCTCGTGTCTTTATCCCGTGTCTTTATCTCGTGTCTTTATCTTGTGTTTCCATCTCGTGTCTTTATCCCGTGTCTTTATCTCGTGTCTTTATCTTGTGTTTCCATCTCGTGTCTTTATCCCGTGTCTTTATCCCGTGTCTTTATCTCGTGTTTCCATCTCGTGTCTTTATCCCGTGTCTTTATCCCGTGTCTTTATCTCGTGTCTCCATCTCGTGTCTTTATCCCGTGTCTTTATCTCGTGTCTTTATCTTGTGTGTCGTGTTTGCAGTGGCTGCAGCTCAGTGGAGCGTCAGGCCTCCTCTCAGGTGGAGGTGCTCTGCTCCTCCTCCTCCTCCCTTGCCTCCTCCCTGCGTCACACCTGTGAGCAGAGTCAGCAGACGCTGGAGGAGCTGAGCGGCTGCTGCTCCCACCTACACTCCTCTGTGTCCGGTACCAGCCTTCACTTCACTTCTCTGTATTTAATGAGCATGCCAGTCTGAGGTACTGACACAGTACTGACACAGTACTGACACAGTACTGACACAGTACTGACACAGTACTGACACAGTACTGACACAGTACTGACACAGTACTGACACAGTACTGACACAGTACTGACACAGTACTGACACAGTACTGCCTGTGCTATGAGCGCCCCCTGCTGCTGACACAGAGCCTCACTCTCAATGGAAACAAGGCTGTGAGCAGAGACACGAGGGAGAAGACCCCGTCTTTATCTCACTGTTAGACAGACAGTGAGCCTCTGTGTCAGGCAGCAGGGGGCGCTCACAGTCAGTACCTCACACCACCACACTTTAGAATAGTCTGAAATGTCCTGTTAAAGCTGCAGCGCGCTGAGTGTGAGCTTGTGGCTGCAGGTCTGATGGACCGTGACGTCCAGTGGAGGTCTGCAGTGACTGACCGTGCAGAGACGGGAGCTCGGGAACATGTGGCTCTGGTGAAGAAGAGGTCATGTGACACTCAGATGCTGCAGCAGGTAAAACAAACCTTCACCTTCCACGCGTGACCTCGTTGTGACCTCGTTGTGACCTCGTTGTGACCTCGTTGTGACCTCGTTGTGACCTCGTTGTGACCTCGTTGTGACCTCGTTGTGACCTCGTTGTGACCTCGTTGTGACCTCGTTGTGACCTCGTTGTTGACTCATGACCTCGCTGTTGACTCGCTGTGGTCTAAACCTCTGTGTCTCTTCAGAGCGTGGAGACGCACTGCGCCGAACAGCTGCACAAAACCAAGGAGGCGCTGTCGAGTCAGCAGGCGGAGGTGAAGCGCGCTGTGGTGGCCGTTCAGGACCAGGCCTCAGTGGACCAGACTGTTGTGGATGAGCAGTGGGCGGAGCTTCAGGAGCGCCTGCAGACAAGCCAGCGTCTGGTCTGTGGGTTCCTGCAGGAGGAGCTGCAGCACGACGTTCCCACCGGTAAATATTCTGTCAACTTCACAGTCGAGAAGTTTTCAGTTCAGACGACAAACAAATGACAGAAAAGTCAAAGTTTCTACTGATGAAGGAAAAAAAGCGTGTTTTAAATGTGTGGGCGTGACCTTCAGGTGCCACGCCTCAGCGTCGGGACTTTGTCTATCCGGGGCAGTTGACGAAGTCGCGCAGTCGCATCGAGCTGCTGGACAGTCTGAGGAGGCAGCAGGAGCAGCTGCTCGCTGCCATGGAGGAGGAGCCTGAGGAGGAGGAGGAGGAGGAGCCTGAGGAGGAGGAGGAGGACAAACACAGCCAGGTTTTTGTCTTGTTGTGCCCACAGGCAGCGACAGACACACGTGGAGGCTGTGACTGAACTTTCCCTCCTCTCTGTTTGTCTCTAGGATTCTCTGGAGGACGAGCTGAGCACCTGTGATCAGAGTGCAGCCACGGAGCCGTCCTTCATCGACGAGAACCTCGTCTTCAATGAGTGCAAACGAGTTCCCTTCTTCAAGGTGACAAACGACAAAGTGCAGGTTTTTCACTGACGATCAGAGACGTGTGTGTGTGTGTGTGTGTGTGTGCGTGTGTGTGTGTGTGATGACAACTTACAGTTCTTTGATTTACGACTGCGCTTTAAAACATAAACAATACTGTGAGAATAAAAGTTTATTTGAATGGTTTTAATCTTTGTATGTGTTCAGATATAAAACCTATCTATTATTGTGCTTTGCTTATTTCATCTGTCAATTACAGTGACACAAATATGTAGTTAACCTTTTCTACATGTATTATGATGACTGTAATCATAATAATACTCATTGTTGTTGTCATTGCTCTTGCAGCAGAAGAAGCGCAGTAAGAAGGACTCAAAGATTCCCAGCAGATCAAAGTGGTTAGAAAATGAAGCTGCGTCATCGTCGCCACAGAAATCCCGGCTGCCGCTCCGCTCTCACAATTATTAAATGTTTTTTAATATTCTTTTCTTCTGTTTCTAACGTCATTCATATTTTTGTGTGAGCTGTTCTGACATTTTCATGTTGCTTGTAAAATTAAAGAGTATTATTCCTGTTTTCATGATTTTGTCATTTTTAAACCCAGAAGATAAAATATGAACATATAGAACTTTTTTTTTTTTAATATTCTCTATTGACATTTGTTTACAATACAATCAGTTTTTTTGTTTTTTTAAATTCAAAAATCTGAGTTAAAAAGTTCTTCATGTTAAAAGCTTTAGTCTGGATTCAATAAAAACATGTGAAATAACTTCATATTTCTAAGAAAAAGTTCCTTATTTACCCTGTTCTCTCAGGACGCCACGGTGGGCGGGGCTATGGGCTCCGGGCGGAACGTGAGTCGCAACATTTTACTTTCGGTTTGTGTCGTAAATGAATAAATAAATAAATACACCATTAAATCATGGCTTTAATTTAAAAAACAATTTACTTGATGTAAAACCCGTAATTATTTCACTTGAATACACGATCAAGGCCGCGTGACTCGCGTCTGTTTAAAAACCGCACAATCTTATCAATGTAGAGAAACAGGAAATAGTCACATGTGTCACGTGACCACTGTCAGACGTTTGAAGATGAAATGGTGACAAAGTTTCTTTTTCATAATGTTACACAACTCTTGTGTTTTTGTGTAGACTCTTTTGTCCCATGTCGAACCCTGTAGACGTTTTGATCGGGCACTGCTTTGAACAGCTCGTCGTTTCCTGGGTCCGCAGCAGAAGCGGAAGCCAGTGTTGAGTCAGTCAGGGTGTTGTCCCGCGTCTGTCCCGCGTCTGTCCCCGGTCCTCGCTGTTCGAACATGGATTCGGTTCAGTGTCTCCGTGTCCGCAGAGGACAGATGCTGATAACGAAGACGACGACGATGATGATGATGATGATGATGATGATGTTGATGATGTTTGATTCTTGTCGCGCGGAGGAAATAGACGTCGCGGTGGGCGGGACCATCACCCTGAAACCTCAGACGGCCCCGAGCGGTGATATCGGGTGGAAACATGGAGGGAACCAGGTGTTGGAGTATGAGGGTGGTGTGTTGGAGCTTTTCAACATTTTTGAAGGTCGGACCGAGCTGGACCGAGTCACCGGGCAGGTGGACATCAGTTCCGTGACAAAGGCGCACAGCGGGACGTACGTGCTGTATGTGGGCAACGTGGAGCAGCCGCAAAAGTATCACGTTTCTGTGTTGGACAAAGTGCGCAAACCAAAGGTGGTCAGCAAAACTCTGGCCTGTTTACCCGAATCATCGTCCTGCAACTTCAACTGTGAAAGTGACGTCACCGGGGCGGGGCGTGTTTCCTACAGCTGGATGGTCGGTGGCGAGTGGATCCTGGAGCAGAATAGCGCGAGCTTAAAGTTAAACAACACGAAGGAAACGAGGAAGTCTGAGTTCATCTTCTGTAACATCAGCAATGCAGTCAGTACAGAAGAGAGTGACGGCTACCAAGTGCCATTCAAAGACCCAATAAAACCTGTGTCCCATGGACCCATCATCGGTGGTGTCCTTGGTGGCCTTGTTGTCCTTGGATTGCTCGTGGTTGGGGTTTATAAGCGAGACACAATAAAACAGCTGTTTGGACAGAAGTATGGTCCTGCGAGTTCAGAGGAAAGGTCTAAGGAGAGAGATTCCAACAACGGCCTTTAGACTAGCAGTGGGGTCTTCTCCTGTGACACTGGATCACATCTAGACTCTGCAGTGTCTTCCACATCTGTCCATCCCTGTCTCTGTCACTGCTGGAGACGTGAGGACATGGTGGACGCTTGTCATCATCGGTGAGAACATGTGTAAATAAAGAGTTGGTTTTAATGTGAAAACCAACCATTCTATTCAAATCAAACTGTCCATTCATCTCCTGCCGTCACGATGACGTCACCATGCGATGGTGCAGTCAATCCTCATTTTGACCTTTGACCTCGGGATGAGGCTCCTGGATTAGGACCGTGTCAGTGTTTGTCAGTTTAACTGATGTGGATTAGGAAGATGTTGTTGATCTTGTTGTTGTTCAGATCCTGGTTTTTATCCTGATCATGTTCAGGTCTCGACTCCATGAATCACGCGTGTAGTAAACTAACAAACATGTGCTCACTGTCAGCATCTTTAACATTGTATTGCACTGCCTGTGTGTTTGACTGCTTTAGTTCTTACTGTTACCATGACGACGAGTGGCAGAGCCAAACTGAAGAGGGAAAAAGAAGAAAGTCAAGATATTAGGAGAATTTTAAAGAATCCTTATTTAATCAAGTGTGTTCTTATGATGAAATACATGTAAACGGCACATGTCCGTTTCTCTTAAGTTTGGCCCTCAGACTCCACTATAGCAGACTTTTCTGT
Organism: Solea solea; assembly: GCF_958295425.1. Lineage (NCBI taxonomy): Eukaryota > Metazoa > Chordata > Actinopteri > Pleuronectiformes > Soleidae > Solea > Solea solea. The sequence continues at coordinate 1,407,489 of NC_081148.1, read as the reverse complement.
TCATCACATCACATGTCATTTAGCAGACGCTTTTATCCAAAGCGACTGACAATGGAATTGAGTACAATCAGCCAAGGGTGGAGTCGAACTTGCGACCGTTGCTGCCATGATGTCTTTCGCACACAGCGTACTGGTCTTAACCACTGAGCCACTCTTCGTTGTTTTTAGTTATTGTGTTGAACAAATAGTTTTTACCTAACAACTATGTCAATAATGTGTCTTTGCAAATAAATGCTGCCGCTTGTAAAACAGTCTTTGTCGAGTTTGTCGTTATTTCTTCAAATAATCTCGTAATGGAGCACGCGCTGAGAGAAGCGAAGCCGGAAGTGAACGACGGTCACACTCCTCTCGCGCTGCGCGGTTCTTCTTCGCCTGTGATGTTGGACGACAGAGTCCGGTACCGGCATGGACCTCGAGGACGCGTTCCAGGTGGTCGGTGAGTTCGGACGGTACCAGAAGAGGGCGGTGACGCTGCTGGTTCTGACGCAGGTCAGTGAAATGTCAAACCCAGGGTCCCGGGAAGAGTGTGGGGAACACGGCTACGTGGCTGCTCAGGGTTCACAGTTCACGGCTCTTATTTGAAAAGTCTCCGGCGACTTTTAACATGTTGACAAATGAACAGCGTTAACGTTTCAACATTCAAACCACATATGAACTAGTTTACAGATTAGTTTCACGCAGAGAACACACATCAAACACCTGAATGTTGCAAATAATAAGAATGATGTGGCT
>NC_081148.1:1339257-1396757 GCF_958295425.1 Solea solea | reverse complement strand
TCCCCACAACATTAGTAATACCCGCACACACACACACACACACACACACACACACACTGTTGCCTCATCACTAAATTCGGGTGTGTTATTTTGTCAGTTCAGTGTTTGAAATCCAACGTTCGGATTAACCTCAGTGACACAAAGTGACCACACGAGGCAGCAGAGGAGCATTTTCTCTCTGGACTTTGGTGTGGGAGAGTGAGCAGACTGTTAAAGGGATAGTTGAAGTTGTTGTGTGGTTGTTGCTGTAGTGTTTCTTTCCTCAGCAGCAGGAGGAAGTGGCGGCGGGCCCCCTCCCCCCCCCCCATATTTTCCACGAGTCAGCACTAATGCCTCCTGTGCCTCTGTTTTACTCTGCCTCTCGTCCACTGTGAACTGTTTTGTAAAGGATATTTATATTGATGTTATTAAAAGTATTGTTGTAAGAAGAAACAAGTATTGCCTTAGATGTTTTAATATGCAGTCTGTGTGTGTGCGGGTATTACTAATGTTGTGGGGACCTAAAACTGTTCACACAGTCACAATATGGGGACTTGTCTTCCTTGTGGGGACCAAATGTAATGTAAATGACTACATTTTTAAGGTGAAGATATGTGTTAAGCTTAGGTTGAGGTTAGGGTTAGGGTAAGGTTAGGTGTCAGGATTAGGATTAGGCCAGTAGTAATTGTGGTTAAGGTTAGAGTAAGTCTCCAGGAAATGAATGTAAGTCAATGCAATGTCCCCTCAAGTCATGAATGTCCAACATGTGTGTGTGTGTGTGTGTGTGACTATAAATGGTCAAATTTGTCTCTAACACTAATAATTAGGCTGAAAATTAAACTTTTTTAAAAATATCATTTTGTCAGTTCCATGTATTTTTAATTCATATATATATTATAATATTACGTGTATTTCAGAAATGTCAGTCAGTCAGTCATCATCTACCGCTTTATCCTCCACCAGAGGGTCGCGGGGGGTGCTGTGCCAATCTCAGCTACATCGGGCGATAGGCGGGGTCACACCCTGATAGGCGGGGTCACACCCTGGACAGTTCACCAGTCCATCGCAGGGCCACACACACACACACACATAGAGACAAACAACCATTCACTCTCACGGTCAATTTAGAGTGTCCAATTTACCTAATCCCCACCTTGCATGTTTTTGGACTGTGGGAGGAAGCCGGAGAACCTGGAGAGAACCCACGCACACACGGGGAGAACATGCAAACTCCATGCAGAAAGGCCCTTGTTCCAACCGGGGCTCGAACCAGGGTCTTCTCGCTGCAAGGCGAGAGTGCTAACCACTAGACCACCGTGTGGCCCTATTTCAGAAATGTGTTCAGTATAAATAAATATAATTGTGTGTGTGCGTGTCTGACACACTGTCAGTGCTGAATGTACTGTGAGCGCCCCCTGCTGCTGAGAACCAGACTAAGACACATCTGTCTGTCCTAGATGAAGCTCCGCCCCTTCTGCCTTGTAGACATGTTTTCCAGTGGCCACCCGTGGTATTACAACAATAAATACTTCTTCGGCCCAAAAAGTGATTTTCCCATTGAGCACCAAAGTGGTTTTTGTAGCCAGTTTTACAAATATGAAACTCCATGATTTAAAATATAGAATATAAACATCTATAAAAGCCTGTGTCCATGTCTCGAATATTTCTTTTGCAGTACCATGAGTGGCCACCATGACAAAAATGGCCTCAAGGCAGAGGGGGCGGAGCTACATCCAGTTCTATAATGCATCTATGACACACATGTTAGAGGAAGAAGAAGATTTTTGAAAACAGAAATTAAAGGACACTCGTGGTCTGAAGTAAAGGTGATCAAATTAAATATTATTATTTTTAAAACCACAGGTTTTTTTCTTCATGAATGGTTTATTTACCATAGTTGTACATTTTAATAAAATAATGTGGCACAATGTGTTCACTGTTTTATGATCGTATTATTATTTCTTTTGAATTATTCTATAAAACGAAAGGGAGCTGTGGTTACACCATATGACCAGCAGAGGTCACTGTGAGTAAACCCTTCACAGGAGGAGGAGGGAAGGAGGGAGGGAGGAACCAGGTGTGACGTCATTGTTGGGATATTTTCAACATGGCGCCGGACTGTGGCTGGAGTTCCTCCGCCGCAGCTGAACGTTGACGAGGATTAAACTCAGCTCAGTCCGGCGGTGACGTTCGGTCAACGGGGCGGGAGGACAGGGTCACGTCGGTGAATTTACACCGGGGATGTGCGTGTGTGACCCGGGCAGCGTCAGCTAACGCTGAACACTAAAATGGTCGCAGCCCCTTCCTCCAACAACAACGGAGCTCCACCGACCTGGAGCTCGGCTTCAGCCGCCGCCGAGGCTCTGTGAGCGGACCGATGGAGGAGGAGGAGGAGGCTGGAGGAGCAGGAGGGTCTACTACCTTCGACTTTAATGACAATGAAGAAGAAGAAAGAAGAGCAGGAGGGGGAGGAGGAGGAGGAGGAGGAGGAGGCGGCGGTGTGAAAGCGGGGCTCAGAGTCTCCATCAGCTCAGCGCTGTTAGCCGGGGTCAGCGGAGGTCAGGGAGCCGGGAAGGGACATTTCTGTGTGAGCGCTAACCGGAGGAAGTTTACCGGAGAAGAGATGAACCTTTTCCCGGATCATGTGATCACACCTGCGCAGTATGTTCTATACATCATTCTTATGTTTGTATATGTTTGATGGACCGGAAGTGTGAGATCATACTTCAAACACGTGACCGTGTCAGTCTTTTAGTTATTATAGATTTAATAGATGTACCTAATAAAGCGGACCGTTAGTGTTTGCATCACTGCAATTATTACTATTGTTGTTGTTATTATTATTATTATTATTATTAATAACATTATTACTATGAGTGTCAGTGCTGTGGTGTGGGTTAGGGCTCTAACATTAACTAACTCTAACGTTTCCCAGTCTGTGGCTTAGTAAAGTTGATCTGTCTGTCTGTTTGACTGTCTGTCTGTCTGACTGACAGGTGTGTGGTTCCTGAGGTTCTGGACGACCACAGTGGCCTGAATGGATTCTGTGAACCACTTTGTCAGGAGGAGGAGGTGATGAGAGGGGGAGGAGCAGGTAGGCTCCGCCTGGCAGAGACCACAGCTACTTCCTGTCCAGCTGTGCTCCAGGGTTGGTGGAAAGTGCAGGAGGATGAGACAAAAGAGCAGCAGCAGAAGTGCGCCTGCACTGTGGCGACGGTGGCGCCCTCAGCTGGGACCTTGACCAACGGTGTTGTGGTCAGTGAGGATATCACTTATTCCAGACCAGCAGCAGGGGTTTCCAGCCCGGCACTGCAGGGACATGTGAACTGTGGACGAGTTAAAGTAGCTAACGGTGGTTTACACTCCATCACCAGTGACTGTCATGTAGACGTGACGCCAGGACACAAAACTGGGGACGGGACAGCAATGTGTCAGTGCCCGGGGCAGGATGAGCTCCCTCCCTGCCCCACTTCCTCCAACACTGCCCCCATCCAGGACCAGGACTGCCCCCCCACCCCAGGATCAAGTGCCAAACTGCCCTCTCCCTGTCCGTCATCCTCGTCCAACCCTGACAGCCCGCTCTCACGAGCCGACAGCGCCGAGGATGAGGCTGAGCTGAGTTTACCCATTAGGCCGCAGAGTTTGAGGACTAACCCTGCCCCTCTACTGTCCCTGAGCTGTGATGCTACACCCTTGACACCTGATGAGGACGGGGGCTTTTATTTTGGAGACATGGGGTACGGTGAGGACTGCAGGAATGTTCTGGAAACGACCGGTCGAAGGCAAAGTGCTCCGGACAAACTCCCAGATCCAAGTGAACACGCGGACGCTTCTGATCCAAAACTGCTGCCCAAGAGGTTTGGCATCGCAGACTTCTTCACCAGGTGAGAAGAAGCTTCCCTGACTGCTGCACCTCCTTCACTGACTCCTGCACCTCCTTCACTGACTCCTGCACCTCCTTCACTGACTGCTGCACCTCCTATACTGACTCCTGCACCTCCTTCACTGACTCCTGCACCTCCTTCACTGACTCCTGCACCTCCTTCACTGACACCTGCACCTCCTTTACTGACTCCTGCACCTCCTTTACTGACTCCTACACCTCCTTCACTGACTCCTACACCTCCTTTACTGACTCCTACACCTCCTTCACTGACACCTGCACCTCATTCACTGACTGCTACACCTCCTTTACTGACTCCTGCACCTCCTTCACTGACTCCTACACCTCCTTTACTGACTCCTGCACCTCCTTCACTGACTCCTGCACCTCCTTCACTGACTCCTGCACCTCCTTCACTGACTCCTGCACCTCCTTCACTGACTGCTACACCTCCTTTACTGACTCCTGCACCTCCTTCACTGACTCCTACACCTCCTTTACTGACTCCTGCACCTCCTTCACTGACTCCTGCACCTCCTTCACTGACTCCTGCACCTCCTTCACTGACTGCTACACCTCCTTTACTGACTCCTGCACCTCCTTCACTGACTGCTGCACCTCCTTCACTGACTCCTGCACCTCCATCACTGACTCCTGCACCTCCTTCACTGACTGCTACACCTCCTTTACTGACTCCTGCACCTCCTTTACTGACTCCTACACCTCCTTTACTGACTCCTGCACCTCCTTCACTGACTCCTGCACCTCCTTTACTGACTCCTGCACCTCCTTCACTGACTCCTGCACCTCCTTCACTGACTCCTGCACCTCCTTCACTGACTCCTGCACCTCCTTCACTGACTCCTGCACCTCCTTCACTGACACCTGCACCTCCTTTACTGACTCCTGCACCTCCTTTACTGACTCCTACACCTCCTTCACTGACTCCTACACCTCCTTTACTGACTCCTGCACCTCCTTCACTGACTCCTGCACCTCCTTTACTGACTCCTACACCTCCTTCACTGACACCTGCACCTCCTTCACTGACTCCTGCACCTCCTTCACTGACTCCTGCACCTCCTTCACTGACTCCAGAACCTCCTTCACTGACACCAGCACCTCCTTCACTGACTCCTGCACCTCCTTCACTGACTCCTGCACCTCCTTCACTGACTCCTGCACCTCCTTCACTGACTGCTACACCTCCTTTACTGACTCCTGCACCTCCTTTACTGACTCCTACACCTCCTTCACTGACTCCTACACCTCCTTTACTGACTCCTGCACCTCCTTCACTGACTCCTGCACCTCCTTTACTGACTCCTACACCTCCTTCACTGACTCCAGCACCTCCTTCACTGACTCCTGTACCTCCTTCACTGACTCCAGCACCTCCTTCCCTGACACCAGCACCTCCTTCACTGACTCCTGTACCTCCTTCACTTACTCCAGCACCTCCTTCCCTGACTCCTGCACTTCCTTTACCGACTCCTGCACCTCCTTCACTGACTCCTGTACCTCCTTCACTGACTCCAGCACCTCCTTCACTGACTCCTGTACCTCCTTCACTGACTCCTGACTCCTGTACCTCCTTCACTGACTCCTGTACCTCCTTTACTGACTCCTACACCTCCTTCACTGACTCCTGTACCTCCTTCACTGACTCCTGTACCTCCTTCACTTACTCCAGCACCTCCTTCCCTGACTCCTGCACTTCCTTTACCGACTCCTGCACCTCCTTCACTGACTCCTGTACCTCCTTCAATGACTCCAGCACCTCCTTCCCTGACACCAGCACCTCCTTCCCTGACACCAGCACCTCCTTCCCTGACTCCAGCACCTCCTTCCCTGACTCAGCACCTCCTTCCCTGACAGCAGCACCTCCTTTATGGTCACATGGTCCATGTGTCTCTCTGCTGACAGCAGCACCTCCTTTATGGTCACATGGTCCATGTGTCTCTCTGCTGACAGCAGCACCTCCTTTATGGTCACATGGTCCATGTGTCTCTCTGCTGACAGCAGCACCTCCTTTATGGTCACATGGTCCATGTGTCTCTCTGCTGACAGCAGCACCTCCTTTATGGTCACATGGTCCATGTGTCTCTCTGCTGACAGCAGCACCTCCTTTATGGTCACATGGTCCATGTGTCTCTCTGCTGACAGCAGCACCTCCTTTATGGTCACATGGTCCATGTGTCTCTCTGCTGACAGCAGCACCTCCTTTATGGTCACATGGTCCATGTGTCTCTCTGCTGACAGCAGCACCTCCTTTATGGTCACATGGTCCATGTGTCTCTCTGCTGACAGCAGCACCTCCTTTATGGTCACATGGTCCATGTGTCTCTCTGCTGACAGCAGCACCTCCTTTATGGTCACATGGTCCATGTGTCTCTCTGCTGACAGCAGCACCTCCTTTATGGTCACATGGTCCATGTGTCTCTCTGCTGACAGCAGCACCTCCTTTATGGTCACATGGTCCATGTGTCTCTCTGCTGACAGCAGCACCTCCTTTATGGTCACATGGTCCATGTGTCTCTCTGCTGACAGCAGCACCTCCTTTATGGTCACATGGTCCATGTGTCTCTCTGCTGACAGCAGCACCTCCTTTATGGTCACATGGTCCATGTGTCTCTCTGCTGACAGCAGCACCTCCTTTATGGTCACATGGTCCATGTGTCTCTCTGCTGACAGCAGCATGTTCTCCGCCTCACACACACACACACACACAACCACACTTCATGAAAGCCTCATTGACTCTGGACGTCACATGATCCTGAATGAGGAAGTGAAAATTGTGAAGAACTGTCAGTTGAGGGCAGAAAATGATCCCGACGCTTCTCTGATGTTCTTGTTTTGATTCTTTAAATCCTACAATCACATGATGATCACATGATGATCACATGATGATCACATGTCAGTTATTGTCGTATGTCGTGTGATTTGGAAATGATTCTCAAATCACTTTGAATGATTTCATTTGTTTTCTTGAGCAAAGCAACAAGAACATCTTCACATTTAAGAAGCTTTCAATTTACTCCACACTATTTTCATCATGAATGAGATCACTGCAGGGGAGGGTGAACTGTGACTCCGCCTATCAGGGTGTGACTCCGCCTTTCAGGGTGTGACCCCGCCTATCATCCTATGTCAGCTCAGATTGGCACAGCTCCCCCTGTGACCCTGTCAGACCCTGTCTCTCTGTGTCTCTGTCTGTCTCTCTCCATGTCTGTCTCTGTCTGTCTGTCTCTCTCTCTCTGTCTGTCTGTCTCTGTCTGTCTGTCTGTCTGTGACACAGTGAATGTGCTGACTGTACAGTATTTTCAGAATGTTGGTGAGGATGAATTTCATGTGTTCATGAGCGTGACATTGTTGTTCTACTAAATATTAGATATAATATATCTTCTTTCTTTCTTTCAGGAGCCTGTTTTCTAGGAAATCCAAAGAGCCCAAAACACCTACCCATAATGCAATGGGGTGGAGAATGTTTGGAAAGGTGGTGGCCAAAGACGCTGACTCAGCTACAGACTCCGCCTCCATGTCACCCACACACAAGGTCAGCCCCTTTTTTAACCCTTAAAGATATTGTTTTGCCTTTAATGGACGTTTTACTTTTCAATTTCTAATAAACAACCAAACAAAAACCATCGTTTGTACACACACAATACACAAGTACACTGATACACCAGTACACAAGTACACAAGTACACAATACACAGGTACACCAGTATACCAATACATCAATACAGATTGTGTGTGTTTGTGCGTCTGTGTTGTGTGTGTGTGTGTGTGTGTGTTTTGCACATGTCAATCTTGTGTGTTTTTGTTACGTCGTCCTCAGGACGAGCAGACGGAGGACTCCGATGTGTCCTCATGTTCTCAGCAGCTCCCTCTAGCTGCAGGCAGGAGGAAGAAGCTGGAGTTTGAACCTCTGTCCACCACAGCTTTGATCCTGGAGGACCGACCGGCGTGAGTGACACCATGTCACATCTGTCTGTCTGTCTGTCCATGTGTCTCTCTGTCTGTCCATGTGTCTCTCTGTCTGTCCATTTGTCTCTTTGTCTAACTCTGTCTGTCCATGTGTCTCTGTGTCTAACTCTGTCTGTCCATGTGTCTCTCTGTCTCTCTGTCTGTCCATGTGTCTCTGTGTCTAACTCTCTGTCCATGTGTCTCTCTGTCTGTCCATGTGTCTCTTTGTCTAACTCTGTCTGTCCATGTGTCTCTGTGTCTTACTCTGTCTGTCCATGTGTCTCTCTGTCTCTCTGTCTGTCCATGTGTCTCTGTGTCTAACTCTGTCTGTCCATGTGTCTCTTTGTCTAACTCTGTCTGTCCATGTGTCTCTTTGTCTAACTCTGTCTGTCCATGTGTCTCTGTGTCTAACTCTGTCTGTCCATGTGTCTCTTTGTCTAACTCTGTCTGTCCATGTGTCTCTTTGTCTAACTCTGTCTGTCCATGTGTCTCTTTGTGTAACTCTGTCTGTCCATGTGTCTCTGTGTCTAACTCTGTCTGTCCATGTGTCTCTTTGTCTAACTCTGTCTGTCCATGTGTCTCTGTGTCTAACTCTGTCTGTCCATGTGTCTCTCTGTCTCTCTGTCTGTCCATGTGTCTCTCTGTCTCTCTGTCTGTCCATGTGTCTCTGTGTCTAACTCTGTCTGTCCATGTGTCTCTTTGTCTAACTCTGTCTGTCCATGTGTCTCTTTGTCTAACTCTGTCTGTCCATGTGTCTCTGTGTCTAACTCTGTCTGTCCATGTGTCTCTTTGTCTAACTCTGTCTGTCCATGTGTCTCTTTGTCTAACTCTGTCTGTCCATGTGTCTCTTTGTGTAACTCTGTCTGTCCATGTGTCTCTGTGTCTAACTATGTCTGTCCATGTGTCTCTTTGTCTAACTCTGTCTGTCCATGTGTCTCTGTGTCTAACTCTGTCTGTCCATGTGTCTCTCTGTCTCTCTGTCTGTCCATGTGTCTCTCTGTCTCTCTGTCTGTCCATGTGTCTCTGTGTCTAACTCTGTCTGTCCATGTGTCTCTTTGTCTAACTCTGTCTGTCCATGTGTCTCTTTGTCTAACTCTGTCTGTCCATGTGTCTCTCTGTCTAACTCTGTCTGTCCATGTGTCTCTTTGTCTAACTCTGTCTGTCCATGTGTCTCTTTGTCTAACTCTGTCTGTCCATGTGTCTCTTTGTGTAACTCTGTCTGTCCATGTGTCTCTGTGTCTAACTCTGTCTGTCCATGTGTCTCTTTGTCTAACTCTGTCTGTCCATGTGTCTCTGTGTCTAACTCTGTCTGTCCATGTGTCTCTCTGTCTGTCCATGTGTCTCTCTGTCTCTCTGTCTGTCCATGTGTCACTGTGTCTAACTCTGTCTGTCCATGTGTCTCTGTGTCTGTCCTGCAGGAACCTTCCTGCCAAATCTGAGGAGGAAACTCAGAGACACAAACTGGAATATGAGGAGATGGTGGCAGGAGCCAAGAAGAGAGGTACAGTGTCTGTCTGTGTGTCTGTGTTTGTGTCTCTGTCTGTGTGTGTGTGTGTGTCTGTGTTTGTGTCTCTGTCTGTGTATGTGTGTGTGTGTGTCTGTGTGTGTGTCTCTGTGTGTGTGTTTGTGTCTCTGTGTGCGTGTGCGTGTGTGTGTGTCTGTGTCTGTGTTTGTGTCTCTGTCTGTGTTTGTGTCTCTGTCTCTGTCTGTGTATGTGTGTGTGTGTGTGTGTGTGTGTCTCTGTGTCTGTGTTAGGGGTGGGCGGTATACCGGTGTCATAGTCAGCACCGGTGTGACATTGCGCCATGATATGGATTTTGCAATACCGTCAATACCGTGATAAATCAATTGAGCGCCAATAATCTCCTAATTCTAAATAATAATGCATTACATTTTCTTCAAACGTTCAGTGGTCTGAATATCTGTCCTTATATACTGTATATCTTGTTGCAAATAAAAAAGTAAAACATATTCGCTGGTAAAAGGGGAGTGGCCATTAAATTAGCGTAACGAGCACTTGCCAGAGCTGTACACGGAGGTACGGGACAGAGTAATGAACGAAATTCGCCACCTTGACGCCTACTCGGCCACTTCTGGTTTATGGTCCAGCCGGACTACTGAGCCATACATTAGTCTCACCATCCACTTCATTGACAATGACTGGAAGTTGCGCAGCAGATGCCTCCAGACCGCCTTCTTCCCCGAAGACCACACCGGAGCAATAATTGCGTTTCTGACTGGTGCTTGGATGAAGCGCGTCTGATGTGCATGACAACTGACAGCGGTGCAAACATGGTGCGCGCTCTGGAAATTAATAAATATACGAGACTCGCATGTTTTGGACACAGACTGCACAACGCTATTGGTAAGTTACACTATGTTAACCTAACATTTCATATTCAGAAAATTTCTGTTTGTATTAAAAAAAGAAAACAAAAACAAATTTAAGGCCACCACATTAGTATTGTATTGTTCGTTGTTAGTATTGTTTAGCCGTGATTCCTCTGGGGACTACAAATATCAGATTAGAATATTATTAAAAAAAAAACCTACCAAAAAAAGTAATACCGTGATATTAATTTTAGGTCATATCGCCCACCCCTAGTGTGTGTGTGTGTGTGTGTGTGTGTGTGTGTGTGTGTTCTCCAGTTTCCTCCCACAGTCCAGAAACACACTTTAGATTGACCATAGGTGTGAGTGTGAATGCCTCATTAGGACCAGGTTCTGGTCTCCCTGTGACAGAACGTGTCTTTGTTCCTCAGAGTTAAAAGAAGCCCAGAAGAAGAAGCGTCAGATGAAGGAGAGACACCGTCAGGAGGACAACATCTCCAACGCCATGATCATCTGGAACAATGACATCCTGCCACACTGGGACGCCGTGTATGTGTCTGTGTGCGTCTGTGTGTGTGTGTGTGTGTGTGTGTGTGTGCGCGCCTGCCTGTGTGTGTGCGCACCTGTGTGTGGGTGTCTGTGTCTGTGTGTGTGCGCACCTGTGTGTGTGCGCACCTGTGTGTGTGCGTGCACCTGTGTCTGTGTGTGTGTGTTTGTGTGTGGGTGGGTGTCTGTGTCTGTGTGTGTGCGCACCTGTGTGTGTGCGCACCTGTGTGTGTGTGCGCACCTGTGTGTGTGCGTGCACCTGTGTCTGTGTGTGTGTGTTTGTGTGCGGGCGTGTGTGTGTGTGTGTGTTTGCAACCTGACCCAGTGAGAGGCGGAGCTATGACATCATCATTTTCACATCGTTTCTGTGCGGATGAAACAGTGATGCGATCAAAAACTGTGTGTGTGTGTGTGTAGGAAGGGGACGAGGCGCGTGAGGGAGCTGTGGTGGCAGGGACTTCCTCCCAGTGTCAGAGGTCGAGTGTGGAGCCTTGCCATCGGCAATGAGCTTAACATCACTCCTGGTACACACACACACACACACACACACACACACACACACACACACACACACACACACACACACACACACACACACACACTCACACTCACACACTCTCACACACACACACACACACACACACACACACTCACACACACTCACACTCTCTCTCACACACACACACACACACACACACACACTCACACTCACACACTCTCACACACACACTCACACTCACACTCACACTCACACACTCACACTCACACTCACACACACACACTCTCTCTCACACACACACACACACACACTCACACACACACACACACACACACTCACACTCACACTCACTCACACACACACACACACACACACTCTCACGCACACACACTCACACACTGCTGTGTTGCTTGGTTGCAGAGCTGTATGAGATCTTCTTGTCCAGAGCCAAAGAGAAGTGGAGGAGCTACAGTGAGACGAGTTCAGTCAACGACAGTGAGAGCGGTGAGAGACTGTGTGTGTTTGTGTGTGTGCGCACCTGTGTCTGTGTGTGTGTGTGTGTGCGTGTGTGTGCGTGATGCAGACTCCACCCTCTGCTCAAAACACAGTTGTTACCAAAGCTTTACTATCAAAGTTCTTATATATTAACCTTCATATGTGTCTGTCTAATCTACTAATCAGAACTCGAAGGATTTGTTGGATTACAACCTAACTGCTGTCTAACTGTGTGTGTGAGTGTGTGTGATACATTTTCATAAAGACACTGGAGTTGTTCTATTTGCCCTTTCCAGAAGGGTTTATTGAGCTGAACCTGAGTCCACACTGACTTCTGTCTTCTGTGTCCCTCTGACAGATGGAGGAGCGTCTCTGGCTGACCGAGAGTCCAGTCTGGATCTCATCAAACTGGACATTTCCAGAACCTTCCCCTCACTCTTCATCTTCCAGAAGGTCACAGCTCTGCTCATGTTTGTCCATCACAGATTAGATTAGATCAGATTAATAAGCACTGACCATGTGATAAATCTGTTCATCCTGTCATGTGTTGTGTCTGTAGGGCGGTCCTTACCACGACCTCCTCCACAGCGTTCTGGGCGCGTACACCTGCTACAGGCCGGACATCGGTTATGTAAGTTGTGTTTGTGTTTGTGCTTTAACTCACTGAACAAAGACATCTCACAATGTGAGGCAGACGAAGTTTGTAAAGCACTCACTCTCCCACACCAAAGTCCAGACACACAATCAGTGGCTTGAGCTGCTCTGCTGCCTCGTGTGGTCACAATGAACAACTCCTGTGTGCTGTGATGTTATTACAGACAGAGTAATAAGACATGGTTCTCAGCAGCAGGGGGCGCTCACAACGCCCTGACACTGTGACATGGTGTGTGTGTGTGTGTGTGTGTTTGTGTGTTTGTGTTCAGGTCCAGGGAATGTCGTTCATCGCTGCTGTTCTCATCCTTAACCTGGAGGAGGCCGACGCCTTCATCACCTTTGCCAACCTTCTCAATAAACCCTGTCAGATGGTCTTCTTCAGAGTGGACCATGATCTGGTACACACACACAGACACACACACACTCACAGACACACACACAGACGCACACACAGAGAAACACACACACAGAGACGCACAGAGACGCACACACACACACACACACACACACACAGAGACACACACACACACACACACACACACACTGCTACTACTACTACTACTGATGATACTGAGATTATCTCTCCTCCTGTCTGTCCTCCTCCTGTCTCTCACTCTCTCTCTCTCTCCTCCTCCTCCTTTCACTCCTCTCTCTCTCCTCCTGTCTCTCTCTCCTTTCTCCTCCTGTCTCTCTCTTTCTCCTCCTCCTTTCTCTCCTCTCTCTTTCCTCCTGTGTCTCCTCCTGTCCCTCTCTCCTCTCCTCTCCTCCTCCTCCTCCTCCTCCTGTCTCTCTCTCCTTTCTCCTCCTGTCTCTCGTTCTCTCTCTCTCTCCTCCTCCTTTCTCTCCTCTCTCTTTCCTCCTGTGTCTCCTCCTGTCCCTCTCTCTCCTCTCCTCTCCTCCTCCTCCTCCTGTCTCCTCCTCAGATGCTGAAGTATTTCGCAGCCTTCGAGGTTTTCTTCGAGGAGAATCTGCCTCAACTCTTCAGCCACTTCCAGATCAGCAACCTGACCCCTGACCTCTACTTGATCGACTGGTGAGTCATCAAACAGACACACACGCACACACAGACACACACACACGCACACACAGACACACACACTGTCTGTGTGTGTGTGTGTGTCCCATGTCACTTCTCCTGCAGACTGTACACTGCCACAGTGAGAGGTTAAATGCTGCCCTCCACAGGTGAAAGTGTTGAATCACAGTCACAAATATAATTTTTTTTAGCAGTTTGAAATCTGTGTTTGACTTGGACTTGTGTGTGTGTGTGTGTGTGTGTGTCCCAGGATCTTCACTCTGTTCAGTAAGTCCCTCCCCCTGGACGTGGCGTGTCGCGTGTGGGACGTGTTCTGTCGTGACGGCGAGGAGAGTCTGTTTCGTGCAGGTCTGGGAATCCTGCGTCTGTACGAGGACGTGCTGCTGCAGATGGATTTCATCCACATCGCTCAGTTCCTCACTCGTCTGCCCGACGACCTGCAGCCGCACACGCTCTTCAACGCCATGGCCAACACGCACATGCTCAGCAGAAGCCGCCGCTGGGCTCAGGTCAGTGTCACGCAGTTGGAGGTCAGAGGTCAGAGGTCAGAGCCACTTTGTGTCTTACAATTGTTTTTTTGTTTTTTTGAAACAGGTTTTTTCTGCTCTGACGAAGGACGGAAACAAAGAGACGGACAAAAGCAGCAGCAGCCCTGCGCTCAGAAGCTAACGCTAACCGTTATCTGACTGATGCTAACCGCTATCTGACTGACGCTAACAGTTAGCTGCTGACGCTAACAGCTATCTGACTGACGCTAACAGCTAGCTGACTGACGCTAACAGCTATCTGACTGACGCTAACAGTTATCTGACAGACGCTAACAGTTATCTGACTGACACTAACAGTTAGCTGACTGACGCTAACAGTTATCTGACAGACACTAACAGTTATCTGACTGACGCTAATGGCTATCTGACTGACGCTAACAGCTAGCTGACTGACGCTAACAGCTAGCTGACTGACGCTAACAGCTAGCTGACTGACGCTAACAGTTATCTGACAGACGCTAACAGTTATCTGACTGACACTAACAGTTAGCTGACTGACACTAACAGTTATCTGACTGACGCTAACAGCTAGCTGGCTGACGCTAACAGTTATCTGACAGACGCTAACAGTTATCTGACTGACACTAACAGTTAGCTGACTGACGCTAACAGTTATCTGACTGACGCTAACAGTTATCTGACAGACGCTAACAGTTAGCTGACTGACGCTAACAGTTAGCTGACTGACGCTAACAGTTAGCTGACTGACGCTAACAGTTATCTGACTGACGCTAACAGTTATCTGACTGACGCTAACAGTTATCAGACTGACGCTAACAGTTATCTGACAGACGCTAACAGTTAGCTGACAGACGCTAACTACAAAGTTTGAAGTAAACTTGGTGGAAACAGACGAAGAAGAAACTGCAGGAATTTTTGTTTCCTGTGAGCATGAGGAAGTGAATGTGAAACGCCGCTGTCAGTATTTCACCGCACATGTCACATTACTGACCCCACCCACTTTAAAAATGTTTTTAAAGCAACTAGTTACAAATCTAATCATTGACCTTTGACCTGTTAGATCTTTGACCTTGGTGAACTCTTTCCAAACAGAAGTCTTGTATTTTTATTATCGCAAAAAAATCTCAATGTCAATTTTCTCTGATATCGTGCAGCGTTAGTCAGAGGTCACATGTTGATCTTTAGTAACGCTCTCTGCTCCGCCCACTTCGTCTGATTGGCCCGTTGACTCGGGCTGCATTCAGTTGATCCATATTGATGACTCTGATTTCAGTTATTGATTGAATCAAATTTTATTACTAAACATTTGAAAGAGTTTGTTTCTGAAATAACTTTCAATCAATAATCAGCAGATGTTTTAAAGATATTTCAGATTAATCAATAGACTGATCAGTGCAGAAAATGATTGATCTGCAGCGCAGCTTTGATCTAGACTTAGCTCCGCCTCATTTACTGACACCAGTAACATTGTCCAATCACAGCTAAGAGGACTGTTTTACACCTGTGTTTACACGTGTCACTGTGGGCTGTCTGTGTTGCTCTGATGGGAGGAGCTTAGGACAGTCAAGTGTTTCCATGGCAACGTAGCAACACCCTTTCACTCATCTCTTTCAAAACATTGTTACACTGAGGAAACAAAGAGCATTCAACTTAAGCTCCGCCTCCTCTGACCTCATTTCCTGCTCAGACACCGAAAAAGAGACATTATTGTATTCTTCAACCAATCGGAGGCTAGAGCCTGAGTCAGGTGGACTACAGACGTCTGACCTCTGACCTCTGTCGTAAACTCGTCATCAAAGGTACTTTACTTACTTTACAAATTTCCAAAATAAAATTCATCACTTTGGTCCAACATGTGTGACCTTTAACCCTGGTTATATCTGAAACCACCACATGAAATGTAGAGTCCAGAGTTTACGATGGTCCTTGAATGCAGCAGACCTAGAGTCCAGAGTTTACGATGGTCCTTGAATGCAGCAGACCTAGAGTCCAGAGTTTACGATAGTCCTTGAATGCAGCAGACCTAGCGTCCAGAGTTTACGATAGTCCTTGAATGCAGCAGACCTAGAGTCCAGAGTTTACGATGGTCCTTGAATGCAGCAGACAGATTCCAGAGTTTACGATGGTCCTTGAATGCATCAGACCTAGAGTCCAGAGTTTACGATGGTCCTTGAATGCAGCAGACCTAGAGTCCAGAGTTTACGATGGTCCTTGAATGCAGCAGACAGAGTCCAGAGTTTACGATAGTCCTTGAATGCAGCAGACCTAGAGTCCAGAGTTTACGATAGTCCTTGAATGCAGCAGACCTAGAGTCCAGAGTTTACAATGGTCCTTGAATGCAGCAGACAGAGTCCAGAGTTTACGATGGTCCTTGAATGTATTTAAAGGTAAATTCCCACTTTTTCTTCACTTGCAGAGTTATTAATGTTCATCTTTGTTTTCAGAATAAAAGCCTGACATTCCACATCAAAGAGCCCAGGAAACAGCTGAGCACATGACGATCAGAGGTCAAAGGTCACACTCACAGTTAAAACTAAAGTGCAATATGTTTTTTTCCTTCAGTTTATTCAATGAAATAATAATAATAATCCAGAAGTCTCCTTTAATTTTCCCATCACTCCAGATTACTGATGAAGTTTTATTTAAGTTTCATCTTTTTTACTTTGATGTCAGTGTTTGTTGTTGCTGCCTTACACACGCTGTATATAAAACTGTACAAATGTTTTTCTTTTCTTTTCATATAATGAAAAGAAAAATCTGTAAATAAATATCTTAGCCAACTGAATTTTCTGTTTTCTTTCTTTTCTAATAAACAATAGAATAGAAGAAAACTTTATTAATCCCGAGGGGGAAATTCAAAATGTCAAAAAACACACAAGAAGGTTGTGACTCAACAATATTATAATATAGAATTAAAGAATCCCATTTGTTGTTGGAGAGGTGGGACCCGTGTGTGTGTGAGGCACTGTTGTACAGTCTGATGGCGCCTGAACCGCTCCCTTCTGCTCCCCCTCAGACACAGGTCCTCATAGAGGGGGTGGGAGGGGTTCTTAAGGATATTATTCATTTTATCCCTTATCCTCTCCGCCTCCTCCAAGCTGTCCAGTTGTAGTCCAACCACTCTCCCTGCGCCACTCTCTCCCTGTGCCCTGCACCGTTCTCTCCCTGCGCCACTCTCTCCCTGTGCCCTGCACCGTTCTCTCCCTGCGCCACTCTCTCCCTGTGCCCTGCACCGTTCTCTCCCTGCGCCACTCTCTCCCTGTGCCCTGCACCGTTCTCTCCCTGCGCCGCTCTCTCCCTGTGCCCTGCGCCGCTCTCTCCCTGTGCCCTGCGCCGCTCTCTCCCTGCGCCGCTCTCTCCCTGTGCCCTGTGCCGCTCTCTCCCTGCGCCTCTCTCCATGCGCCTCTCTCCCTGCGCCGCTCTCTCCCTGTGCTGTTCTCCCGCTCTTTAGTTTTATTTTTTTATAATGTTTTTATTATGGTTTTTCCATAAACATACAAAGTGAACACATTACAAACAAGCAAACAAACAGTGGCCACTAAAATCACACATGTTGTAGAGATTCCTGAAACTTCCCCCGGGAATAATTGCATACAATTATATAGGTGTATTGTGGGAGGTGTCAGCATCTGAGTAGATATTTACACACAGGAGCGCTCAGTCCATTACAATTGACAGTGATGCAACAACTAACCATTTCAAGAGAAATCAGTGGAAAAAGGATACACATTTTCATAAATCAAAAGATTTGAAATCTTAAAAAAATTTCACAAGACAAAATATGAGAAATAAAAAAATAACCATTAATCACCAAGTAAGTGGAAATCTAGCCTCACGGCCCAAAGATGTCATTTGCCAACTGTCAGTGCTGCAGTCGACATTTCCTTTAAAACAATATTTGTGAGTCTTTTACCAACATATTTAAACAAGGGATGTTAGATATTCCATTGGTATTAAGTCAAATATCAGTTTATGCCATCCTATAATCGTAGGAGGTGTATCATCGATCCATTTAAGGAGTATATTTTTCCTTTGATGTGAGGGCTGGGTAAACCACAGAGCAGATGGACATCAAAGATCAAATTGAGTTTATCAGTCATTTTACGCCAGTACTCCTCAATATGAACACATGACCACACAATGCCTGCAGCTCCCCGCCTCCACGTGACACTTCGAGCACATTTCTGTCAAACTGGGATTCATCCTATGTCTCAGATCTGTAAGCGATGCAGTACCCTGGCTCTCTCTGGTTCTATTACATATAGAAATCTCTGCCCATGTTGTTTCATCCATACTGAGGTTGAGATCATTATTCCACACCTGCCGCAGGTAGTCTGTATTAATATTAGAGGCAAGATTCATTTCAACAAGGACTGATTTCTTTCCTCTGTTGCTATCTGTTTGAAGTCTGATGGTCAAAGACATGGCTGCTTTGATCCTGAATGAAGCTACGGACTTGGAAAAATCTGAAGCGATTATGTGGGGGTAGGTTATATTTCTGTAAATGGGAGAATCAATCCTTTCTAAAATAAATGCCCCCACTATCTCTCCAAATGTTAAATCCACCACCATGTGTTTGCACGGCCCTCCAGCTTCTTCACTGCCTGCCAGGCTTGCAGAGCCCTTTTAACTATAATAGTATTAACTGAGACACTTTTTTTTTTCATGTCTAGAGCAAATAACAGTGTTTCCAGATCTAACCAAACTGATTCTGGGTCACCATTAATCCAATCAGCTATGTAGTGAAGCTGTGCAGCAAGCTGATAAAGTCTAACATTAGACAGACATCTGTAGCTTAGCCATCTTTAATCGTGGCTTCTTTCTGTTCCAAATAAATGTACTAAAACAGCTGTTCTCACCCTCTTAATAGTTATATTATTATTATGTAAAATAGGGACCACTTGAAGATGATAAAGGAGTCTCGGCAAGAAATCCTCCCCAACAGAGACAATGGTGTCTAGATCATCCCTAATGCGTTTTAGAAGAGGCACAAAATTGGCCTCGTACAGCACTTCTAGTGACGGAGTCATTAAATCCTTCAGTGACCGTTTAAATGGAGATGAGTGGAGTAACGAGGGTTACCTAGAGGCATAACCTCAGATTAAGAGAAATTCATTGTGTACCTTGAGAACTCACTAAATTGATTCACTATTATTTATATTTTATATATTATATTTATTGCCACACTCGTATAGCCTGTGTTTAGTGAACCTAATACTTTGCTCAGCTTCATGCGTTTGTGGCCAGCATGACCTTCATATTAGCCTCACATGGATATTTAACGTACGTCTTGTCAAGGTTGGATAATTCACCCTCTAGTTTCATTTGGGCTTCCAGAGATTGGCGTTGTTTTACTTTTTGAATAGGAGATAATCCGGCCCCTGGTTTCCCACAACACTGAGGGGGAAATATCTGCTGTTTTATTTATGGAGTAAAAGATTTTAAAGTACGAGACAAATTTGGGGTCGCTGAGTAGATGTGGGTTGAACCTCCAAGAATGAGTAAAACCTTGTTTTTCATTAAACATCAATTGTAAAACTAGAGAAATAACACGTATTTCACGAGATACCACAGATGTAAAGAAGTCATCTATCCTGGAGCGAGTTCTGAGAAAGTTCTCCAGACGTCAGCAAATCCAAGTCACATCAAAGACACACTTTGTTTTTATATTATTTATTTCCAGAAGTTAACAAATGAAATCATTCCATAATTATTCTATTATATGTTATATTACACAATTATATAGAATTCATTTAGAGTCACATGGAGAATTGAATCCGTCATAAAAGTGTTGTTTTCACTCCGGACCACTAGATGGAGTCAGAGGATCAACTATCGCCTGAAGTCATCAGGTTTCTTTGTTTGTTTGTTTATTTATCAGGACATTTATTCATTTGTTCATCACATTTATTGATTGATTTTTGTTTTTTTTCTCATTGATTGATTGATTGATTGATTGATTGATCATCTGGTGATCATTTTTGTTTATTGATTTCTTTTTCTTTTTTACAATATATTTTCTTGTTTTTTCTTGTTTTCAACAAGAACAATACAAATATAAAACATTACATAGAAAACAAACAAACAAAATAAAAGAAAAGAAAATACAGCTCATTTCAACAGGTTGACATAGAGTTCACGTTTCAGACCTTGTACAATAATCAATGAATACTCTGGTCAACTTTGTGATGTATAATATTACTGGAGTTGAATATCTTACACCGACCATTGAATCCACTGTAACAAGCAGCAAAGGTTAGAATGTTGTTTAACTGTTTGCTAGAATAAGTCATTATATTTCTACTTGGGAGACCTCAAATCAAACACACTGGATCCATTCAATTTCCCTTCATATGTGCCTGTGATTAGGAGACGTATGAAAATCCTTTGATTGTTTTTGCCCGAGCAGATAGAAATCTTTATAGCATAACTCCAAATATCCTCCCATGTCTCATCATCGACAGCGACTGATCATTCCGTGTATCAGTAGTACACAGAAGTACAAGCTAATACATTATACAGCAGACTAACAGACACCTTCCCTGGAGGTTGAAACAGCAGAAATCTCAGGGGGTTCAATAAGGGTTGTACTCTTAATAATATAATGCCTTAACTGTAAAAAACGGAAAAAACATTGTTTTGGAAGTTCTCCATCTTCTCTATCAATTGTTGAAATGACATTAAACCGTTACCTGAAAACAAATCTCCCAGTTTGGTTAAGCCTTTGTCACGCCATTGCCGGATAAACATGGAAGTCAATTTGAGCCTCCCTTCTAGACGACGTGCAGATGGCCAAGACTTCAGAGCATTTCATGTTATCGGATTAGTTCACTTCTCTCTTAAGTTCTTAAAGTTCTTACATTTAGACAAAGACGATTCAATGTCCAGCCAAATAGAAGATGTCTCACCCTTGAACCACTCGGACAGAAATCTCAAATCAGCACATAGCTGGTCAATTTTAACATTCGGCAAATCCAAGCCACCCACAGAACTGCAGCTGCAAAACTGCCATTTTTAATCACGCTCTGCGTTTACTCCAAATAAAAGAGCTGAGGCAGCTATTCAGATCTTTGAATCATTTCAATGGGATAAAGTAATCGAGGTAACACAGTCATTTTAATCAGGGCTCCTCTACGTGACCAACAAACAGGGAGTGAACTCCAGCGTTCTACATCTTGTCTTATGTCCTGAATAACGGGACAAAGTTGGACTTACACATCTGACTAAATGATGTGGTGATAAAAAGACCTAAATTACATGTCATTTTAGCAGACGCTTTTATCCAAAGCGACTTACAATAAGTCAAATAGACAAAACCGGAGGGCGGCCATTTGAAAGGAAAGGGCGGTGTAGTATCAGGCATTGTGGTAAATCAGGGCGTAGCATCTGATTTGTTCAAGTTAATCCTATATCCAGAAAATGCACTAAATACCTCAATCACCTTAAGAAGGGCTGGAACCGAGGCCTCAGGGTCACATGAAAACACAAGCACGTCATCAGCATACACACTTATTTTATGACATCTTCCCCCAACTTGTAATTCTAACAGCCACAGGAGAGGAGACGGGACAACCCTGTGTTTTAGGAAAGCATTTTGATTTTAACCCATTAGTTAAAACTGCAGTTTGAGGGTCACTATACACAATTCTAACCCATTTTATAAAAGCATTACCGAGTCCAAATGTTCATAATGTGTAAAATAAGAATGACCATTCCCCGCGTCCAGAGAAAGCACAAGACCGTCAATAGATTTCTGTTCAAAGGCCTGGATAACATTAAAAAGACGTCTAATATTATAAAACCAGTCTGCTCCTCCTTAACTAAGGTGGCCAAAATGTCCTCTGAACCAGTGGCTAGGATTTTAGATCCACATTTAAGAGAGCTATAGGTCTGTAGGAGGAACAGGATTCTGGACACTTGTTAGCCTCCTTAAGAGTGTGTGGTAAGACCTCAGTTGAAAAGGAATCATTAAACATGTGAAGTAGTGGTTCTATGAGCAGGAACAGAACCCATCAGGCCCTGGTGACTTCCCACTCTGGAGATCTTTAATAGCGTTCAACACGAGCAAACATTTGTGTTCTTCTGATATTGTTGGGAGATTGATCTGTGTTTAGTTGAGGTTTGTCCTGAGACATAGAAATGTGTGTAGTATTCCTGAAAGCAGTCATTAATCAGCTTATTGTCATTCACTCTATCGTCGCATCGTCCTTAATATTTGCTGCTATAGACTGAGATTCTAAAAGCTCTGTTTGCTAAATCTAATGTTCTTCTCTTTAGTGACATGACAATTTACAGCTGAGCACATTTCTCACAAACTACGAGTTGGTGATCGAATATAAGCTTTTTCCTTAACTGACAGTTTAGTCTCCAGAGACCTTTGTTTCTCTAAGTTTTGGCGCCTCTTAGTGGCAGAAAATGATATGATCAATCTCTTGCATATGCTTTGCAGGTCTCCCACAAAAGTGAGGGATTATCTGTTGATTGTAAATCAAAAGAAAAGCTTTAAATTCGGTGGAGAAGTAGAAAGTAAAAGTATTTACTAAGTGTGCTACTAACAAAACCGCTCATCAGAAATCGTCGGGAGAACTCAGGCCCTTGCCAATCCCTCAACGCCCCTGGTCCCACATCTTCATGGACTTTGTCACAGGACTCCCACCTTCGTACGGTAACACTGTGGTTTTGACGGTGGTGGACAGATTCTCTAAAATGGTTCACTTTGTTCCCCTGCAAAAGCTTCCCTCCGCCAAGGAAACGGCGGAGGTCATGTTAAATAACATTTTTAGGATGCATGGTTTCCCTGTAGACATTGTTTCAGACCGAGGTCCCCAGTTCGTCTCACACTTTTGGAAGGAGTTCTGCAGTCTTCTTGGGGCCACAGTCCGCCTCTCCTCAGGCTTCCATCCTCAGACCAATGGCCAATCGGAGCGCCTAAACCAGGAGTTGGAGACTGGCCTTCGCATCACCGCCTCCCAGGACCCTGAAACCTGGTCCCAAAGACTGGTTTGGGTCGAGTTTGCCCACAACTCGCTCCCCTGTTCAACCACTGGTCTGTCCCCCTTCCACGGTTACCAACCATCTCTCTTCCCCTCCACAGACCATGAGTCCTAGTACCTAGTGGACTGGGAGGGCTATGGGCCTGAGGAGCGCTCCTGGGTTCCTTCCAGGTTCATCTTGGACCCTTCCCTCATTCGGGACTTTCGTGCT
Organism: Solea solea; assembly: GCF_958295425.1. Taxonomy (NCBI): domain Eukaryota; kingdom Metazoa; phylum Chordata; class Actinopteri; order Pleuronectiformes; family Soleidae; genus Solea; species Solea solea. The sequence continues at coordinate 1,373,652 of NC_081148.1, read as the reverse complement.
GCCCACCCTGACACGCCTGGGCCTTCAGGAGCCGGCCCTTGAGGGGTGGGTACTGTCATGATCTGTCACTTACGTTAAGTATCTTGTTGTTTCTCCCTTCATGTTCCATGTCTTGTCTTCCTGTTTTATTTTGAAATCACTCACCCTTGTCTCTGTTTCAGGTTCCTGTCTACCCCGCCCCCTTCCTTGTCTGCGTGCACCTGATCCCTGATTGTGTCTACCCCACCTGCATCCTATCACTCCCTAATCGAGCACTGCTTTTATTCCCCTCTGTGTCTTGTCTCGTTGCCAGTTCGTTGTAGTTCATAGCTCACGTCCCAGCACTCTCTTTCACAGCCATAGTCTTGTCTTCTCGTGTTTTTGAACCTTGCCTTTTTGCCTGACGCTTTTATACCTCTGCCTGATCTCTTGTTGACCTCCCGTGTACCGAACCTCTGCCTGGAATTAAACTCTGTTACTGACTGATTCGTGTTCTGAGTCCTGCATTTGAGTCCCTGGTTCTGCTCAGCCATAGTTCACGACAGTTTCCCTCTTTAAGAAAGTAAGTAGTTTTCTACGTTTTATGGGGTAATGAATCCCTCGTATATTCCAGGTGCAAACCTGTAGCTTATTTGCCATTATCTCAGATTCCTCCTGTAACATCCTGGCACCCTCCCGTGTAAGAAGATTCCTCCTGTAACATCCTGGCACCCTCCCGTGTAAGAAGATTCCTCCTGTAACATCCTGGCACCCTCCCTGTTAAAGAAGATTCCTCCTGTAACATCCTGGCACCCTCCCCGTTAAAGAAGATTCCTCCTGTAACATCCTGGCACCCTCCCCGTTAAAGAAGATTCCTCCTGTAACATCCTGGCACCCTCCCGTGTAAGAAGATTCCTCCTGTAACATCCTGGCACCCTCCCCGTTAAAGAAGATTCCTCCTGTAACATCCTGGCACCCTCCCCGTTAAAGAAGATTCCTCCTGTAACATCCTGGCACCCTCCCGTGTAAGAAGATTCCTCCTGTAACATCCTGGCACCCTCCCGTGTAAGAAGATTCATCCTGTAACATCCTGGCACCCTCCCGTGTAAGAAGACTCCTCCTGTAACATCCTGGCACCCTCCCGTGTAAGAAGACTCCTCCTGTAACATCCTGGCACCCTCCCGTTAAAGAAGATTCCTCCTGTAACATCCTGGCACCCTCCCCGTTAAAGAAGATTCCTCCTGTAACATCCTGGCACCCTCCCGTGTAAGAAGACTCCTCCTGTAACATCCTGGCACCCTCCCGTTAAAGAAGATTCCTCCTGTAACATCCTGGCACCCTCCCCGTTAAAGAAGATTCCTCCTGTAACATCCTGGCACCCTCCCGTTAAAGAAGATTCCTCCTGTAACATCCTGGCACCCTCCCGTTAAAGAAGATTCCTCCTGTAACATCCTGGCACCCTCCCGTTAAAGAAGACTCCTCCTGTAACATCCTGGCACCCTCCCGTGTAAGAAGACTCCTGTAACATCCTGGCACCCTCCCGTGTAAGAAGATTCCTCCTGTAACATCCTGGCACCCTCCCGTGTAAGAAGACTCCTCCTGTAACATCCTGGCACCCTCCCGTTAAAGAAGATTCCTCCTGTAACATCCTGGCACCCTCCCGTGTAAGAAGATTCCTCCTGTAACATCCTGGCACCCTCCCGTGTAAGAAGACTCCTCCTGTAACATCCTGGCACCCTCCCGTTAAAGAAGATTCCTCCTGTAACATCCTGGCACCCTCCCCGTTAAAGAAGATTCCTCCTGTAACATCCTGGCACCCTCCCCGTTAAAGAAGATTCCTCCTGTAACATCCTGGCACCCTCCCCGTTAAAGAAGATTCCTCCTGTAACATCCTGGCACCCTCCCGTTAAAGAAGATTCCTCCTGTAACATCCTGGCACCCTCCCGTTAAAGAAGATTCCTCCTGTAACATCCTGGCACCCTCCCGTTAAAGAAGATTCCTCCTGTAACATCCTGGCACCCTCCCGTTAAAGAAGATTCCTCCTGTAACATCCTGGCACCCTCCCGTGTAAGAAGACTCCTCCTGTAACATCCTGGCACCCTCCCGTTAAAGAAGATTCCTCCTGTAACATCCTGGCACCCTCCCGTGTAAGAAGACTCCTCCTGTAACATCCTGGCACCCTCCCGTGTAAGAAGACGACTCCTGTAACATCCTGGCACCCTCCCGTGTAAGAAGACGACTCCTGTAACATCCTGGCACCCTCCCGTTAAAGAAGATTCCTCCTGTAACATCCTGGCACCCTCCCGTTAAAGAAGATTCCTCCTGTAACATCCTGGCACCCTCCCGTTAAAGAAGACTCCTCCTGTAACATCCTGGCACCCTCCTGTGTAAGAAGACTCCTGTAACATCCTGGCACCCTCCCGTGTAAGAAGATTCCTCCTGTAACATCCTGGCACCCTCCCGTGTAAGAAGACTCCTCCTGTAACATCCTGGCACCCTCCCCGTTAAAGAAGATTCCTCCTGTAACATCCTGGCACCCTCCCGTGTAAGAAGATTCCTCCTGTAACATCCTGGCACCCTCCCGTGTAAGAAGACTCCTCCTGTAACATCCTGGCACCCTCCCGTTAAAGAAGATTCCTCCTGTAACATCCTGGCACCCTCCCGTGTAAGAAGACTCCTCCTGTAACATCCTGGCACCCTCCCGTGTAAGAAGACTCCTCCTGTAACATCCTGGCACTCTCCCGTTAAAGAAGATTCCTCCTGTAACATCCTGGCACCCTCCCGTGTAAGAAGACTCCTCCTGTAACATCCTGGCACCCTCCCGTGTAAGAAGACGACTCCTGTAACATCCTGGCACCCTCCCGTGTAAGAAGACTCCTCCTGTAACATCCTGGCACCCTCCCGTTAAAGAAGACTCCTCCTGTAACATCCTGGCACCCTCCCGTGTAAGAAGACTCCTCCTGTAACATCCTGGCACCCTCCCGTGTAAGAAGACTCCTCCTGTAACATCCTGGCACCCTCCCGTGTAAGAAGACTCCTCCTGTAACATCCTGGCACCCTCCCGTTAAAGAAGATTCCTCCTGTAACATCCTGGCACCCTCCCCGTTAAAGAAGACTCCTCCTGTAACATCCTGGCACCCTCCCCGTTAAAGAAGACTCCTCCTGTAACATCCTGGCACCCTCCCGTGTAAGAAGACTCCTCCTGTAACATCCTGGCACCCTCCCGTGTAAGAAGATTCCTCCTGTAACATCCTGGCACCCTCCCGTTAAAGAAGACTCCTCCTGTAACATCCTGGCACCCTCCTGTGTAAGAAGACTCCTGTAACATCCTGGCACCCTCCCGTGTAAGAAGATTCCTCCTGTAACATCCTGGCACCCTCCCGTGTAAGAAGACTCCTCCTGTAACATCCTGGCACCCTCCCCGTTAAAGAAGATTCCTCCTGTAACATCCTGGCACCCTCCCGTGTAAGAAGATTCCTCCTGTAACATCCTGGCACCCTCCCGTGTAAGAAGACTCCTCCTGTAACATCCTGGCACCCTCCCGTTAAAGAAGATTCCTCCTGTAACATCCTGGCACCCTCCCGTGTAAGAAGACTCCTCCTGTAACATCCTGGCACCCTCCCGTGTAAGAAGACTCCTCCTGTAACATCCTGGCACCCTCCCGTTAAAGAAGATTCCTCCTGTAACATCCTGGCACCCTCCCGTGTAAGAAGACTCCTCCTGTAACATCCTGGCACCCTCCCGTGTAAGAAGACGACTCCTGTAACATCCTGGCACCCTCCCGTGTAAGAAGACTCCTCCTGTAACATCCTGGCACCCTCCCGTTAAAGAAGACTCCTCCTGTAACATCCTGGCACCCTCCCGTGTAAGAAGACTCCTCCTGTAACATCCTGGCACCCTCCCGTGTAAGAAGACTCCTCCTGTAACATCCTGGCACCCTCCCGTGTAAGAAGACTCCTCCTGTAACATCCTGGCACCCTCCCGTTAAAGAAGATTCCTCCTGTAACATCCTGGCACCCTCCCCGTTAAAGAAGACTCCTCCTGTAACATCCTGGCACCCTCCCCGTTAAAGAAGACTCCTCCTGTAACATCCTGGCACCCTCCCGTGTAAGAAGACTCCTCCTGTAACATCCTGGCACCCTCCCGTGTAAGAAGAGAAACTAAAAAGATTGAGCTCTATAGAAACGTTTAAACAAGAACAAAAACACAACACATACTGAGCAAACTTAACATGCAGGGAACAACAATCTTTCTTCACCACGCGCCTGAGCAAAGACGCAGAAGAAGACATGTCCCACACCGCACACGGCGATGAACCTTTAGCCCACATTGTGCGTTACAGAGAAATAAAATAAACCATCACCATGATACTTACTAACCGTTAAAGCTATAAACATATCAAATGTGTAAAAATAGGAACTACGTCCTTCCTCTGTCGTTTTGGAAAAGATATTTAAATATAAAAATTTGATGAGTTTGTAACAACAGCACCTGATGTTTTATCCAAGAATAATCTGGATTTACATGAGCCAGATCTGAAGAATCTGGATTTATATTTTGTTTTAGTCTTCTTGTCCTCTTGTCTTCTTGTCTTTGTGTCCTAGTGGCTTTGTGACCTTTTCTTCGTGTCTTTGTGTCCTCTTGTCTTCATGTCTTCTTGTCCTCTTGTCTTGGTGTCCTCATGTCTTCTTGGCCTCCTGTCTTTGTGTCATCTTCGTGTCTTTGTGTCCTCTTGTCTTCATTTCTTCTTGGCCTGTTGTCTTTGTGTTGTCTTCATGTCTTTGTGTCCTCTTGTCTTTGTGTCTTCTTGGCCTGGTCCTCTTTGGGTCTTTGGGTCGTGTCTTCTTGGCCTGGTCCTCTTTGGGTCTTTGGGTCGTGTCTTCTTGTCTTTGTGTCCTCTTGTCCTTGTGGCTTTGTGTCCTCTTGTCTTTGTGTCATGTCTTCTTGTCTTTGTGTCCTCTTCGTGTCTTCTTGTCTTCTTGGCCTCTTGTCCTTGTGGCTTTGTGTCCTCTTGTCTTTGTGTCTTCTTGGCCTGTTGTCTTTGTGTCCTCTTTGTGTCTCTGTGTCGTGTCTTCTTGTCTTTGTGTCCTTGTGTCTTCTTGGCCTGTGGTCTTTGTGTCCTCTTTGTGTCTTCTTGTCTTTGTGTCCTCTTCATGTCTTTTTGTCCTCTTGTCTTTGTGTTGTGTCTTCTTGTCTTTCATGTCTTTTTGTCCTCTTGTCTTGGGCCTTTGTGTCCTCATGTCTTTATGTCCTCTTGTCTTTGTGTCCTCATGTCCTTGTGTTCTCTTGTATTCTTGTCTTTATGTCCACTTGTCTTCGTGTCCTCATGTCCTTGTGTTCTCTTGTATTCTTGTCTTTATGTCTTTGTTTCCTCATGTCCTTGTGTTCTCTTGTCTGCTTGTCTTTGTGTCCTCATGTCCTTGTGTTCTCTTGTATTCTTGTCTTCATGTCTTTGTGTCCTCATGTTCTCTTGTCCTCTTGTCTTTGTGTCGTTATGTCCTCTTGTCTTTGTGTCCTCATGTCCTCTTGTCTTTTGTGTCCTCATGTCCTCTTGTCTGTGTCCTCTTGTCTTCATTTCTTCTTGGCCTGTTGTCTTTGTGTTGTCTTCATGTCTTTGTGTCCTCTTGTCTTTGTGTCTTCTTGGCCTGGTCCTCTTTGGGTCTTTGGGTCGTGTCTTCTTGGCCTGGTCCTCTTTGGGTCTTTGGGTCGTGTCTTCTTGGCCTGTTGTCTTTGTGTCCTCTTTGTGTCTCTGTGTCGTGTCTTCTTGTCTTTGTGTCCTTGTGTCTTCTTGGCCTGTGGTCTTTGTGTCCTCTTTGTGTCTTCTTGTCTTTGTGTCCTCTTCATGTCTTTTTGTCCTCTTGTCTTTGTGTTGTGTCTTCTTGTCTTTCATGTCTTTTTGTCCTCTTGTCTTGGGCCTTTGTGTCCTCATGTCTTTATGTCCTCTTGTCTTTGTGTCCTCATGTCCTTGTGTTCTCTTGTATTCTTGTCTTTATGTCCACTTGTCTTCGTGTCCTCATGTCCTTGTGTTCTCTTGTATTCTTGTCTTTATGTCTTTGTTTCCTCATGTCCTTGTGTTCTCTTGTCTGCTTGTCTTTGTGTCCTCATGTCCTTGTGTTCTCTTGTATTCTTGTCTTCATGTCTTTGTGTCCTCATGTTCTCTTGTCCTCTTGTCTTTGTGTCGTTATGTCCTCTTGTCTTTGTGTCCTCATGTCCTCTTGTCTTTTGTGTCCTCATGTCCTCTTGTCTGTGTCCTCTTGTCCTTGTGTCTTTGTGTCCTCATGTATTTGTGTCCTTTATTCCCAGATTAAATCTGGATTATTTGTAATCCACTCTCATCTGTGACGTGTGAAACACCTCAAACTTCCAGCAGGGGACACAAACTCACTCGAGCTGTTTTTCCCATCATGGCTGGTTGTCTTAAGCTCCGCCCACAGAGGGAAAGCCGCGCGGTGGCTCAGACGCGCGGCGCCGAGCTTCAATGAGACGCTTGTTTGTATGAAGGCGTATTCAGATTACATATTCAGATTACAGGGCAGCAACGAGGTCACCGCCGCCTTTTGTTGTAGATTAATGAGATTTTTAATCAAACAAAACTTATTGTCATGACCTAATGAGTGTGTTGGTGGCGCCGGTGGCGCCGGGCCATGTTGGTGGGAAAGTCCCGCGCTCCGACCCGGCCGCTTCTTGTGTGCACCTGCGTGGCCTCCGCTGCCGCCCCGCGTGTTTAATCACCCTGATACACAAAGAGCAGCAACATAGAGCTCATTGACCACTGGTCAACTGGGTCACGGAGGCGGAGCCAAAACCACAGGAGCAGACAAAGTTCAAAAATCTGTCGTCAGAGATTAAACGTCGTCGTTCACACGCAGATCACGTCTTTAATGTCTTTGATGTCTCTGTGGACGTGTCTTTGTCCTCCTGTCCTCAGAGACATGATCTCATTACATTCTTTTTTGTCCTTCATGTCAGAGTGAGCTCTCTCGCTCTCTCTCTCGCTCTCTCTGGTTCGTTAATTGGGGGTGCAGTGACCTTTGACCTCAGTGATGCAGGGTGGCGATGTCGCCGCTTCAGCTGTAAAAGTAACCACCGTCAGTGTTTGACAGGCTCCGCCTTCTTTTCTTCTTTCTTTCATCGTGTGTGTGTCTATGTCTGTGTGTGTGTGCGTACGTGCGTGTGTGTGTGTCTATGTGTGTGTATGTGTCTGAGTGTGTCTATGTGTGTGTGTTTGTCCGTGTCTATGTCTGTGTCTATGTCTGTGTGTGTGTGCGTACGTGCGTGTGTGTGTGTCTATGTGTGTGTATGTGTCTGTGTGTGTCTATGTGTGTGTGTGCGTGTGCGCATGCGTGCGTGTGTGCGTGTGTGTGTTTGTCTGTGTGTGTTTATGTAAGTGTGTGTCTATGTGTGTGTGTGTTTGTCTGTGTTAATGTGTGTGTTTGTCTGTGTGTGTGTGCGTGCGTGCGTGTGTGTGTGTCTATGTGTGTGTATGTGTCTGAGTGTGTCTATGTGTGTGTGTGTGTGTGTCATATTTTTTTAAATCTGCAAACAATTTGATGTTGGATTTAAAAACATGTATTTACGGAGGTTTGATGACGTTGGAACGAGGGAAGTTGATCTGATTTGAGTTCAGCGAGGCGTCAAACAGGCTCCTGGTGCTGGACTCTGGTCTCTGTCCTCCCTGAACTCTGCAATAATGACCCGTCTTTGTTCATTAGCGTCCACTCGCTCCATCATAACACATCACAAATGAGTTCAGCATTCAGGCGCAGGACAATTGACCTTGTGTGTGCCCTTCTTCACCAGAGAGCTGTCACAGGACTTCATCCAGATTAAGGCAATTAACTGAGAGTGTCTCCACAGACACAGACAAGTGTCTCCACAGATGCAGACAAGTGTCTCCACAGACAGGTGTCTCCACAGACACAGACAAGTGTCTCCACAGACGCAGACAAGTGTCTCCACAGACACTGACAGGTGTTTCCACAGACACAGACAAGTGTCTCCACTGACAAGTGTCTCCACAGACACAGACAAGTGTCTCCACTGACAGGTGTCTCCACAGACACAGACAAGTGTCTCCACTGACAAGTGTCTCCACAGACACAGACAAGTGTCTCCACAGAGGAGTGTCTCCACAGACACAGACAAGTGTCTCCACAGATGCAGACAAGTGTCTCCACAGACAGGTGTCTCCACAGACACAGACAAGTGTCTCCACAGACGCAGACAAGTGTCTCCACATACACTGACAGGTGTTTCCACAGACACAGACAAGTGTCTCCACAGACAAGTGTCTCCACAGACAAGTGTCTCCACAGACACAGACAAGTGTCTCCACAGACACAGACAAGTGTCTCCACTGACAGGTGTCTCCACAGACACAGACAAGTGTCTCCACAGACACAGACAAGTGTCTCCACTGACAGGTGTCTCCACAGACACAGACAAGTGTCTCCACTGACAAGTGTCTCCACAGACACAGACAAGTGTCTCCACTGACAAGTGTCTCCACAGACACAGACAAGTGTCTCCACAGAGGAGTGTCTCCACAGACACAGACGAGTGTCTCCACAGATGCAGACAAGTGTCTCCACAGACAGGTGTCTCCACAGACACAGACAAGTGTCTCCACAGACGCAGACAAGTGTCTCCACAGACACTGACAGGTGTTTCCACAGACACAGACAAGTGTCTCCACAGACACTGACAGGTGTTTCCACAGACACAGACAAGTGTCTCCACAGACAAGTGTCTCCACAGACAAGTGTCTCCACAGACACAGACAAGTGTCTCCACTGACAGGTGTCTCCACAGACACAGACAAGTGTCTCCACTGACAAGTGTCTCCACAGACACAGACAAGTGTCTCCACAGAGGAGTGTCTCCACAGACACAGACAAGTGTCTCCACAGAGGAGTGTCTCCACAGACACAGACAAGTGTCTCCACAGATGCAGACAAGTGTCTCCACAGACAGGTGTCTCCACAGACACAGACAAGTGTCTCCACAGACGCAGACAAGTGTCTCCACAGACACTGACAGGTGTTTCCACAGACACAGACAAGTGTCTCCACAGACAAGTGTCTCCACAGACAAGTGTCTCCACTGACAGGTGTCTCCACAGACACAGACAAGTGTCTCCACAGACACAGACAAGTGTCTCCACTGACAGGTGTCTCCACAGACACAGACAAGTGTCTCCACTGACAAGTGTCTCCACAGACACAGACAAGTGTCTCCACTGACAAGTGTCTCCACAGACACAGACAAGTGTCTCCACAGAGGAGTGTCTCCACAGACACAGACAAGTGTCTCCACAGATGCAGACAAGTGTCTCCACAGACAGGTGTCTCCACAGACACAGACAAGTGTCTCCACAGACACTGACAGGTGTTTCCACAGACACAGACAAGTGTCTCCACAGACACAGACAAGTGTCTCCACAGACACAGACAAGTGTCTCCACTGACAAGTGTCTCCACAGACACAGACAAGTGTCTCCACAGACACAGACAAGTGTCTCCACTGACAAGTGTCTCCACAGACACAGACATGTGTCTCCACAGACTCAGACAAGTGTCTCCAAAGACAGGTATCTCCATAGACACAGACAAGTATCTCCACTGACAAGTGTCTCAACAGACACAGACATGTGTCTCCACAGACTCAGACAAGTGTCTCCACTGACAATTATCTCCACAGACAAGTGTCTCCACTGACAAGTGTCTCCAAAGACACAGACAAGTGTCTCCAAAGACACAGACAAGTGTCTCCAAAGACACAGACAAGTGTCTCCTCTGACAAGTCTCTCCACTGACAAGTGTCTCCACTGACAAGTGTCTCCACTGACAAGTGTCTCCACAGACAAGTGTCTCTACAGACACAGACAAGTGTCTCCATAGACACAGACAAGTGTTTCCACTGACAAGTGTCTCCAAAGACACAGACAAGTGTCTCCTTAGACACAGACAAGTGTCTCCATAGACACAGACAAGTGTCTCCAAAGACACAGACAAGTGTCTCCTTAGACACAGACAATGTCTCCATTGACACAGACACCACTCTACTGACAAGTGTCTCCTTAGACACAGACAATTGTCTCCATAGAAACACTTGACACTTGACACAGACAAGTGTTTCCACTGACAAGTGTCTCCAAAGACAGGTGTCTCCATAGACACAGACAAGTGTCTCCAAAGACACAGACAAGTGTCTCCTTAGACACAGACAATGTCTCCATTGACACAGACACCACTCTACTGACAAGTGTCTCCTTAGACACAGACAATTGTCTCCATAGACACAGACAATTGTCTCCATAGACACAGACAAGTATCTCCACTGACAAGTGTCTCCTTAGACACAGACATGTGTCTCCATAGACACAGACAATTATCTCCACTGACAAGTGTCTCCACTGACAATTATCTCCACAGACAAGTGTCTCCAAAGACACAGACAAGTGTCTCCAAAGACACAGACAAGTGTCTCCAAAGACACAGACAAGTGTCTCCTCTGACAAGTGTCTCCACTGTCAAGTGTCTCCACAGAAAAGTGTCTCCATAGACACAGACAAGTGTTTCCACTGACAAGTGTCTCCAAAGACACAGACAAGTGTCTCCTTAGACACAGACAAGTGTCTCCTTAGACACAGACAAGTGTCTCCTTAGACACAGACAAGTGTCTCCACAGACAAGTGTCTCCACTGACAAGTGTCTCCACAGACAAGTGTCTCCAAAGACACAGACAAGTGTCTCCAAAGACACAGACAAGTGTCTCCAAAGACACAGACAAGTGTCTCCTCTGACAAGTGTCCCCACTGTCAAGTGTCTCTACTGACAAGTGTCTCCACAGACAAGTGTCTCCATAGACACAGACAAGTGTTTCCACTGACAAGTGTCTCCTTAGACACAGACAAGTGTCTCCATAGACACAGACAAGTGTCTCCACTGACAAGTGTCTCCACAGACAAGTGTCTCCTCTGACAAGTGTCTCCACTGACAAGTGTCTCAACAGACAAGTGTCTCCACTGACAAGTGTCTCCACAGACAAGTGTCTCTAAAGACACAGACAAGTGTTTCCACAGACAAGTGTCTCTAAAGACACAGACAAGTGTTTCCACTGACAAGTGTCTACAAAGACAAGTGTCTCCATAGACACAGACAAGTGTCTCCATAGACACAGACAAGTATCTCCACTGACAAGTGTCTCCTTAGACACAGACAAGTGTCTCCTTAGACACAGACATGTGTCTCCATAGACACAGACAAGTATCTCCACTGACAAGTGTCTCCAAAGACACAGACAAGGGTCTCCTTAGACACAGACAAGTGTCTCCACAGACAAGTGTCTCCACTGACAAGTGTCTCCACAGACAAGTGTCTCCTTAGACACAGAGAAGTGTTTCCACTGACAAGTGTCTCCAAAGACACAGACAAGTGTCTCCTCTGACAAGTGTCTCCACTGACAAGTGTCTCAACAGACAAGTGTCTCCACTGACAAGTGTCTCCACTGACAAGTGTCTCCACAGACAAGTGTCTCTAAAGACACAGACAAGTGTTTCCACTGACAAGTGTCTCCAAAGACAGGTGTCTCCATAGACACAGACAAGTATCTACACTGACAAGTGTCTCCTTAGACACAGACAAGTGTCTCTAAAGACACAGACAAGTGTTTCCACTGACAAGTGTCTCCAAAGACAGGTGTCTCCATAGACACAGACAAGTATCTACACTGACAAGTGTCTCCTTAGACACAGACAAGTGTCTCCATAGACACAGACAAGTATCTCCACTGACAAGTGTCTCCACAGACACTGACAAGTGTCTCCACAGACACTGACAAGTGTCTCCACAGACACAGACATGTGTCTCCACAGACACAGACAAGTGTCTCCAAAGACTTAGACAAGTGTCTCCACTGACAAGTATCTCCACAGACAAGTGTCTCCACTGACAAGCGTCTCCAAAGACACAGACAAGTGTCTCCAAAGACAAGTATCTCCACAGACAAGTGTCTCCACTGACAAGTGTCTCCACAGACAAGTGTCTCTACAGACACAGACAAGTGTTTCCACTGACAAGTGTCTCCACAGACAAGTGTCTCTACAGACACAGACAAGTGTCTCCAAAGACAGGTGTCTCCATAGACACAGACAAGTGTCTCCTTAGACACAGACAAGTGTCTCTATAGACACAGACAAGTGTTTCCACTGACAAGTGTCCCTGAAGACACAGACAAGTGTCTCCTCTGACAAGAGTCTCCACAGACAAGTGTCTCCACTGAAAAGTGTCGCCAAAGACAGGTGTCTCCATAGACACAGACAAGTGTCTCCATAGACACAGACAAGTGTCTCCACGGACGAGTGTCTCCACGGACACAGACATGTGTCTCCACTGACAAGTGTCTCCACAGACAAGTGTCTCTACAGACACAGACAAGTGTTTCCACTGACAAGTGTCTCCAAAGACAGGTGTCTCCATAGACACAGACAAGTGTCTCCTTAGACACAGACAATTGTCTCCATAGACACAGACAAGTGTCTCCACGGACGAGTGTCTCCACGGACACAGACGTGTCTCCACAGACACAGACAAGTGTCTCCAAAGACAGGTGTCTCCATAGACACAGACAAGTGTCTCCATAGACACAGACAAGTGTCTCCACTGACAAGTATCTCCACAGACAAGTGTCTCCTCTGACAAGTGTCTCCATTACATTACATTACATGTCATTTACCAGACGCTTTTATCCAAAGCGACTTACAATGGAATCGAGTACAATCAGCCAGGGGTGGAATCGAACTTGCGACCATGATGTCTTTCGCACACAGGGTGCCGGTCTTAACCACTGAGCCACACCAACCCCTTCTCCACAGACAAGTGTTTCCACTGACAAGTGTCTCCAAAGACAGGTGTCTCCATAGACACAGACAAGTGTCTCCATAGACACAGACAAGTGTTTCCACTGACAAGTGTCCCTAAAGACACAGACAAGTGTCTCCTCTGACAAGAGTCTCCACTGACAAGTGTCTCCACAGACACAGAAAGTGTCTCCACAGACACAGACAAGTGTCTCCACTGACAAGTGTCTCCACAGACACAGACAAGTGTCTCCACTGACAAGTGTCTCCACAGACAATTATCTCTACAGACACAGACAAGTGTTTCCACTGACAAGTGTCTCCAAAGACAGGTGTCTCCATAGACACAGACAAGTGTCTCCTTAGACACAGACAAGTGTCTCCACAGACACAGACAAGTGTCTGCAAGGACACGGACGAGTGTCTCCGCAGACAAGTGTCTCCACAGACGAGTGTCTCCACGGGCAAGTGTCTCCACGGACCAGTGTCTCCACAGACACGGACAAGTGTCTCCACGGACACAGACAAGTGTCTCCACTGACAAGTGTCTCCACAGATACAGACAAGTGTCTCCACAGACACAGACAAGTGTCTCCACAGACACAGACAAGTGTCTCCACAAACACAGACAAGTGTCTCCTCGGACAAGTGTCTCCACGGGCAAGTGTCTCCACGGGCAAGTGTCTCCACTGACAAGTGTCTCCACAGAAACAGACAAGTGTCTCCTCGGACAAGTGTCTCCACGGGCAATTGTCTCCACAGATGAGTGTCTCCACAGATGAGTGTCTCCACAGACACAGACGAGTGTCTCCACAGACACAGGCGAGTGTCTTCATAGACACAGGTGAGTGTCTCCACGGACACGGACAAGTGTCTCCACAGACACAGACAAGTGTCTCCACTGACAAGTGTCTCCACAGACACAGACAAGTGTCTCCACAGACGAGTGTCTCCACAGACCAGTGTCTCCACGGACCAGTGTCTCCACAGACGAGTGTCTCCACGGACAAGTGTCTCCACAAACACAGACAAGTGTATCCTCGGACAAGTTTCTCCACGGGCAAGTTTCTCCACAGACAAGTGTCTCCACGGGCAAGTGTCTCCACAGACAAGTGTCTCCACAGACATAGACGAGTGTCTCCCCGGCAAGTGTCTCCACAGACGAGTGTCTCCACAGACACAGACAAGTGTCTCCACAGACAAGTGTCTCCACAGACACAGGCAAGTGTTTTCCACAGACACAGGCAAGTGTCTCCACAGACAAGTGTCTCCACAGACAAATGTCTCCACAGACAAGTGTCTCCACAGACAAATGTCTCCACAGACAAGTGTCTCCACAGACAAGTGTCTCCACAGACAAGTGTCTATATTCTACTATACTTGGACATTTTTTGGACATTGTTGACACTTTATAGTTGGACAGTTTCGTAACAAATAATTGTTACATTCATAACGTTAAATGCACAAATCCATTCAAACTGCACTTTTCATCTCACTTCCATTAAAGCATAATGCATGCATGTTGTCATATCAGGGATGGACGGATGAGCTTTCAGTTGGAAGTGGTCACTTTTACTCCTCTCCACCAGATGGCGGTGTTTTTGGACTTATTCAGCATATGGGGAAAAAACTTTCTATTTCCACTGGATGACACTGTCACACTTCCTGTTATCAGCCCGGCTGTAATAATTCAACCCAAGATTAGGAATTTTTTTCTGAGAGTTTTTTTGTCGACAAACTACACGACGACAGCGGCAGAAGATGTGGAGGCTTTCTGCTGTCCGGATGTCGATGGGGAGCTCGTTCCACCATTTGGGAGCTAGGACAGCGAACAGTCTCGAGTTCTGTGAATGCCTCTGCGATCCTCTCAGTGAGGGGGGAGCACGCCGGTTTGCAAATGCAGAGCGGAGTGGGTGGGCTGGGGTGTAGGTTTTGATCATGTCCTGGATGTAGGCTGGACCGGATCCATTTGTAGCATGGAATGCAAGCACTAGAGTCTTGAAGCAGATGTGAGCAGCTACAGGAAGTCAGTGAAGGGAGCGGAGGAGCGGTGTAGTGTGGGAGAATTTTGGTAAGTTGAAGACCAGTCGAGCTGCTGCATTCTGGATGAGTTGCAGAGGTCGTATGGCACACGCAGGGAGACCAGTTAGGAGGGGGGTGCAGTAGTCCAAGTGTGAGATGACAAGAGCCTGGACCAGAACCTGGACCAGAACCTGAGCCACCTTCTTGGTTAGAAGAGGCCGTATCCTTCTGATGTTGTGCAACATGTATCTGCAAGATCGAGCTGTTGCAGCAATGTTGGCAGTGAGGGAGAGATGGTCATCAAGTGTCACACCCAGGTTCCTTGCGGTATGAGAAGGAGCTACCACAGAGTTGTGGAGGGTGATGGTCAGGTCAGTGGTGGGAGAAAAAGAAACTCAGTCTTGTCGAGATTGAGTTTCAGGTGATGGTCAGAGATCCACTGAGAGATGTCGGTCAGACAAGCGGAGATCCGTTCTGCTACATGTGTGTCGGAGCGGGGAAAGAGAGAATGAGTTGGGTGTCGTCGGCGTAGCTGTGATCGGAAAAACGATCATGAGAGTGAATAACAGAACCTAGAGAGTTGGTGTACAGAGAGAAGAGGAGAGGGCCCAAGACAGGATCCTGAGGGACCCCAGTAGTTAGAGGACAGGGTTCCGACACAGATCCTCTCCAGGTTACTCTGTATGTTCGGTTTTGAAGATAGGACGAGAGTAGGGTAAGTGCTGAGCCTGAGACACCTAGTTCTTGAAGGGAGGAAGTAAGGATCTGGTGGTTAACTGTGTCAAACGCTGCAGAAAGGTCCAAGAGGATGAGCACAGAGGAGAGAGAGGCAGCCCTGGCAGTGTGGAGTTGCTCAGTGACAGCAAGAAGTGCAGTTTCGGTCGAGTGACCTGCTTTAAAACCTGACTGAAGAGGATCAAGAAGGCTGTTCCGGTGAAGGTGGGAGGAGAGTTGATTAAAGATAGCACGCTCCAGAGTTTTGGAAAGAAAACTCATCGATGAGGCTAACGGACATTAGCTTCACTGTTAGCCTCTTACGTAGCCTGTCACACATCAGTGAATGCTGATGGTGTGTGTGTGTCGTGTCATTATCAGAGGTTTACTGTGTTTCCAGTGTTTCCAATTACATGTAACGACGTTACATAATTTAATTGCAAGATTTACGTCTGTGAGCTTTTCCCACTCACTGGGGTTCGGGAAGGACGAGGAGGCGGCGTTGAGGGAGCAAATATACCGGTTTATTGTCAACTGAAAACAATTAACCAAACAAAACAAAAGCAGTCAGCTGTGGCTGCGATGTCAGCGCTCTGCTGCGCTGCGCTCCTCTGACTCTCTGTGTCTCTGTGTCTCTCCGTCGCTCTCTCTCTCTGTGTGTCCGCGTGAGGACCCAGCCTACTGCAAGAAGACCAGAACCAGGTTACAAACATGCTTATATAGCTGACTAATTACCTGATTCTGTCCAGCTGTCTGATCACCGGCTGAGCCACTCCTTCCTTTCCTCCAGCAGCCGTCGCTCTAACCAAGCCCCACTGCCACATACCCCCACCGCCCGACTTAGGCCGGGACCCCACCGGCCGCAAGCCCACTCCCCCCCCCCTCCGCAGAGCGGGAGAGAAAGTCGGCCACGGCCATGCGGTTCCCCGGCCTATGGATCACCTTGAACAGGAAAGGCTGTAAAGCCAGATACCAGCGAGTGATCCGCGCGTTGGCATCTTTCATGCGGTGGAGCCATTGGAGCGGGGCATGGTCCGACCAGAGGGTGAATGGGCGCCCCAGGAGATAGTAGCGGAGGGCACCGACCGCCCACCGTATGGCGAGGCACTCTTTCTCCACCGTACTGTAGCTCACCTCCCGCTGAGCTAGCTTCCGGCTAATGTACAGTACGGGGCGGTCGACCCCCTCCACCTCCTGGGACAAAACGGCCCCCAGCCCGCTGTTCGAGGCGTCGGTCTGCAGGATGAAAGGGAGAGAAAAGTTAGGTGTGTATAAAAGTGGCTCCCCACAGAGGGCTTGCTTAACCCTCTCAAACGCCAGCTGACACGGCTCCGTCCACTGGACCGGATCTGAGGCACCTTTTCGGGTCAGGTCGGTTAGGGGGCTGGTCAGCTCCGAGAAGGCCGGGATGAACCTCCTATAGTAACCGGCCAGCCCCAGAAACCTCCTAACCTCTTTTTTGGTCTTGGGTCTTGGGCAGGCTGCAACCGCTGCGGTCTTTTGTATCTGTGGCCGCACCTGCCCTCCCCCCAAGTGGTACCCCAAATACCGTACCTCCCTCCGTCCAACTGCACACTTCCCTGGATTGGCCGTGAGCCCCGCCCTCCTCAGGGACTCCAGCACTGCTCCCACCTGCTGCATATGCTGCTCCCAGGTCTCACTATGAATGATGACATCATCCAAGTAGGCCGCAGCATATGCAGAGTGAGGCCGCAGCACCCGGTCCATGAGGCGCTGGAATGTGGCTGGGGCCCCGAACAACCCAAATGGAAGCGTGACAAATTGGTACAAACCATACGGAGTGGAGAAGGCCGTTTTTCCCCTGGACTCTAGCGACAAGGGAATCTGCCAGTAGCCCTTGGTCAAATCCAGTGTCGTAAAAAAGCGAGCCGTGCCCAGCCGATCCAGGAGTTCGTCGACCCGGGGCATTGGATAGGCATCGAATTTGGACACCTCGTTGACTCTACGGTAGTCCACACAGAACCGTATTGACCCATCAGACTTGCGAACAAGAACAATGGGGCAACACCAGTCACTGTTGGACTCTTCTATTACCCCCATCTCTAACATAGCCTGAAGTTCTGCCTGAACAGTTTTCCTCTTATGTTCCGGCAGGCGATAGGGTCGTGAACGCACTGTCACACCCGGGGAAGTTTCTATGTGGTGGTGTATGAGGTTTGTGCGTCCCGGCAGGGGAGAGAACACGTCGGCAAACTGCCGCTGCAACGAGGCCACGTCTGCTCTCTGGCCCGGCGAGAGATGATCGTCAACGGGGACCGGCGCCGACCTGTTTAATTTAGTCACCTCCGGTCCCAGCTCATCTCTCTCAATCACCGTGGTGGCCAGAGAAACAGGCGCCACCTCCCTCCAGGCTTTGAGGAGGTTAAGGTGGTAAATCTGTGTTGCTCCACCCCTGTCAGAACGCACAACCTCATAGTCAACATCCCCCACTCGCCGTGTGACCACAAAGGGCCCTTGCCACTTGGCGAGTAATTTGGAGCTAGACGACGGTAGCAATAGAAGCACTTTATCTCCCGGTGAAAACTGTCTAAGTTTAGCCCCTCTGTTGTACAGCCGCTGTTGACGTTCCTGGGCCTGGAGCAAATTCTGCCGTGATAACTGACCCAGTGAATGGAGTTTTGCTCGCAGGTCCAGTACGTGCTGTACCTCATTTTTACTGGTGCTTGGACCCGCCTCCCAGTTTTCCTTAACCAGGTCCAAGACACCCCAAGGTTTCCTGCCGAACAGGAGTTCAAAGGGCGAAAAACCCGTGGAGGCCTGGGGCACCTCCCGCACTGCAAACAACAGAGGGTCCAACCATTTATCCCAATTACGACTATCCTCGTGTACGAACTTACGAATCATGTTCTTTAGCGTTTTGTTAAACCGCTCCACCAGGCCATCAGTCTGGGGATGGTACACACTAGTCCGGATTGAGCGGACGCCCAGTAATTCGTATAGCTCGCGTAGTGTACGTGACATAAACGATGTGCCCTGGTCAGTCAGGATCTCTTTCGGGATCCCAACTCGGGAGATGACCTGAAACAGTGCCTGTGCAACACTCTTCGCCGAGATGTTGCGCAAGGGTACTGCCTCGGGATATCGCGTTGCATAGTCCACTAGAACTAATACAAAGCGATATCCCCGTGCGCTCCGGTCTAATGGCCCGATGAGGTCCATGGCAAGCCTATCAAAAGGGACCTCCATTAATGGTAATGGGCGCAAGGGCGCTTTTGGGGTGGCCGGAGGGTTGACTAATTGACATTCGCGGCAGGATGCACACCACCGACTTACATCCGCCCGAATGCCCGGCCAGTAAAATCGGGCCATGATCCGGTTCAGTGTCTTATCATATCCGAGGTGACCCGCCATGGGGTTGTGGTGAGCCGCCTGGAAAATCGTTTCTC
This sequence comes from Solea solea, assembly GCF_958295425.1. Classification (NCBI taxonomy): domain Eukaryota; kingdom Metazoa; phylum Chordata; class Actinopteri; order Pleuronectiformes; family Soleidae; genus Solea; species Solea solea. Next base: position 1,354,692 of record NC_081148.1, on the reverse strand, counting down.
GGCGGCTTTTTGGGACTAACAACTGGGAGAGCTCTTCCCCTGTTCGAGCGTCACGACTCACTCTGTATAAACGGTCTTTAACGACAACAAAGTAGGGGTGAGAGAGTGCTGCGTTAGGGTGAACCGGACAACCATCAATTTCCATCACTTGGTCAAAGGCGTGGCGGAGGGTCTCATCCCGAGACTGTGCTAGGGGAAAATCTTCCATGGGCGCCATCTGTGCCCCCCCCCCAGCAGCGTCGGGATGCGGCACCTCCGCCTCACCACTAAGGACAGCACATAACTCACATTTCCCTGACTTACGTGACCGCACCCTCATGGTTTCCCCTGCTAAGCTCGTAAACCCCGGCCAATTTGTTCCCAAAATTAGAGGGTGCGTGAGGCGAGTACTAACTCCAGCCTTTACTCTATGTTTTTTCCCTTTAAAATAAATTTCCAGAGCCACCACCGGATAATCGTGAATATCCCCATGCACACACCTCACCCTCACCCACGATGCCTCTAACAATGCCCCCGGTCGAACCAAGCGCTGATGGATCATGGTCTGTTCACAACCAGAATCCAGCAGAGCTTGATGTGTACCCCCTTGTATACATACCGGTATACGGTACGTCCCTTCCGAACCGGGGGAGGGGGCCGGTGGCCCGGCAACCCGAACCACTTGCCCCACTTCCATGAGCGGGCACTCCGCTCTGATGTGGCCGGGCTGCCCACACCGCCAGCACACCTGCCCTGGCGTCTGAGGAGCCCCCCGGGGTGCCAGGTGATCAGACGCGTAGGCTGGGCCCTGAGGGAAAGACGGCAGAGGGTAATTAGACGACCGGAGCGATGCATGCACCGGCTGTGTGTGTGTGTGTGTGTGTGGGTGTGGTGCAGGAGCCGATGCCGCTGGGAACCTCCTCCTCGGGGCTGGAGTGGGACGGCTGGCAGGGATCGTCGCTGGCCTGGTCTCCTCCCTCATGCTCCGCCGGGGATGATGCTCCCCGGCTGGAGCCAGCGCCTCGCTGCGTCCAGGAGCTGCTGCGCGTATGCAAAGGGGCGCCCGGCTTCTTCAAAGGAGAGCCCCCTGAACCGCCGCCGGTGTCCCTCCGACGTACTGCCCAGCCGGTCCAGGATGACTCTCCTCAGCTGTGTGTAGTCGTGGCGTGCGGCCGCCGGCAGGCTGTGCGCGGCCAGCTGCGCCACGCCGGTGAGCAGGGGAAGAAGCCGAAGCGCTCTCTCCTCCTCCGGCCACCCACACGCCTCCGCCGTGCCCTCGAAGATGTCCAGGTATGCCTCCGGGTCATCTTCCGCGGTCATCCGCTGCAGGGCGACGGCCGGAGACCGTCCTCGACCGGGCTCCGGGTCGGCGCCGTGGGCAGCCGGGCGTTGCAGCAGCTCCCGCAGGAGAGCACGATCGTCCCGCTGTGACGCCGCAATGTCCGCGAGGAGCTGGGACTGCTGCTGCTGCAGCGTGGTGGTGCTCTCCTGCATCGCAGCGAGGTGCTGAAGGGCCAGCGACAGCGGAGATTGTCCTTCCATGGGTCCCTGTTCAGGCGCCACTGTGAGCTTTTCCCACTCACTGGGGTTCGGGAAGGACGAGGAGGCGGCATTGAGGGAGCAAATATACCGGTTTATTGTCAACTGAAAACAATTAACCAAACAAAACAAAAGCAGTCAGCTGTGGCTGCGATGTCAGCCCTCTGCTGCGCTGCGCTCCTCTGACTCTCTGTGTCTCTGTGTCTCTCCGTCTCTCTCTCTCTCTGTGTGTCCGCGTGAGGACCCAGCCTACTGCAAGAAGACCAGAACCAGGTTACAAACATGCTTATATAGCTGACTAATTACCTGATTCTGTCCAGCTGTCTGATCACCGGCTGAGCCACTCCTTCCTTTCCTCCAGCAGCCGTCGCTCTTACCAAGCCCCACTGCCACAACGTCATTGTAATCCATTTACAGAAAATGTGTCGTTAAATTACAGTTTAGCTTTTGGAAATTTCCATGATTACAATTTTAGTTACATTTTAAAAATGGCTGCAAAAACTCGGATTTATCAAATATTTTTTTCATATCAACATCCTCCTTCTAAAATCGACACTTGTGATTGGCTCTCTCTGGTCATGTGACAATGGTGCAACCGTCAGCAGCAACAATGTCAGAGACGCACAAGACAAATGAAAAAATACTTCACACGGACAGAACATAACAAACATTTAAGTACAATATAAAGAGTGTTTGAGGACAAGAACAGGGGAGGGAGGAGCTTAAAGAAGTGGGAGGGAGGGGCTTAAAGAAGTGGGAGAGAGGGAATCAGTGTTGCCAGATCTTGCAAGAGAAACAAGTAACCGTGCCGATGAAAACAAAAACACACACTTGCACAATGACCACAAAAGAGACTTACAGCAGCTTTTTAACACGATGCACCGGAACAAGTGACACTGTTGTGTAACTGTTGTGTAACTGTTGTGTAACTATTTCAATGACTTACTCAAAGTAAGAGAAGTCATTACATTTAAAAGTGAGCTTTATTTTGAAATGACGCACAGATTTGTTCTTTACACATGATGAATGTTATAAAGATTTATAAACAGTTTAAATATGTAATAAAGATTTATAAACACTCTAAATATGTTATAAAGATTTATAACACTCTGAATATGTTATAAAGATTTATAAACACTTTAAATATGTTATAAAGATTTATAAACACTTTCAATATGTTATAAAGATTTATAAACACTCTGAATATGTTGTAAAGATTTATAAACACTTTAAATATGTTATAAAGATTTATAAACACTTTAAATATGTTATAAAGATTTATAAACACTTTGAATATGTTATAAAGATTTATAAACACTTTAAATATGTTATAAAGATTTATAAACACTCTAAATATGTTATAAAGATTTATAAACACTCTGAATATGTTATAAAGATTTATAAACACTTTAAATATGTTATAAAGATTTATAAACACTTTGAATATGTTATAAAGATTTATAAACACTTTGAATATGTTATAAAGATTTATAAACACTTTGAATGTTATAAAGATTTATAAACACTTTAAATATGTTATAAAGATTTATAAACACTTTAAATATGTTATAAAGATTTATAAACACTCTGAATATGTTGTAAAGATTTATAAACACTTTAAATATGTTATAAAGATTTATAAACACTTTAAATATGTTATAAAGATTTATAAACACTTTAAATATGTTATAAAGATTTATAAACACTTTGAATATGTTATAAAGATTTATAAACACTTTAAATATGTTATAAAGATTTATAAACACTCTAAATATGTTATAAAGATTTATAAACACTCTGAATATGTTATAAAGATTTATAAACACTTTAAATATGTTATAAAGATTTATAAACACTTTGAATATGTTATAAAGATTTATAAACACTTTGAATATGTTATAAAGATTTATAAACACTTTGAATATGTTATAAAGATTTATAAACACTCTGAATATGTTATAAATATTTATAAACACTCTAAATATGTTATAAAGATTTATAAACACTCTGAATATGTAATAAAAAAGAAAAAACTGTTCAACTGTCACTGAAGGTCACTGAAGGTCACTGTATGTGTGTCTCTGTGTGTGTCTTATGCAGGAGAGGAAAGGACAGTGAGGACAGGACAGTGAGGAGAGGACAGTGAGGAGAAATCTTCACCCTGAGCTGCATAAATATCCTTAAAATTCTTTCCTTTGTTGTGACTGAGACATAAACAGTGAAGAAGCTCCTCCTGTTCACACACAAATCTGACGTACACACACACACACACACACACACACACACACTAATGACCCTAATCAGGAGTAATGAGTGGACATATCTGCGGTGGAGTGTGAAGGTGAACTGAGCTCAGTTACAGATACAGACTGTGTTACCATGGTTACTATTTATTCATGAATCAACATTGTTCAAGGTTTACTTCATGTTTTTCAAGTGTGAGGTGACTGCACTGTGAGCGCCCCCTGCTGTTGAGAACCCTGAGACTCTGACTCAGTGTTTTTCATTCATGTTAAAAGTCAAGGAAGGAAGGAAGAAAGGAAGGAAGAAAGGAAGGAAGGTAAGTTAAGAATCAGTGTTAGGGGCTGTGGTTAAATCATGCTGTTGTTTACACAACAAACACATTATAGTGTGTGTGTGTGTGTTAAAGCCGTCAGCACTCAGCTTAGATGTGATTACTGTCAGGGTTAAAGGTCATGGCAGGATTTAATTCTGAGACAAACCTGGAGACCAAATCCCCTGAGCCTGGGGTACGGAAACCCCACTGCTGACAGACACACACAAACTCACACTCACACACAAACACACACAGATTTAGCTTTAATTCAACAACAAACACACAACATCTGTCTCATGCTACCTGATGCTAAAAGATACATTTAAGTACACACACACACACACACACACACTCACACACACCCACTCTCTCTCACACACACACACACACTGTCCCCCCCACACACACACACACATACTAGCTGCTGGTCCTCTGGTGCCTCGTGTGGTCACTTTGTGTCACTGAGGTCAATCTGAATGTTTTATTTCAAACACTGAAGAGACAAAATAAAACATTTGAACTTAGTGATGAGGCAGCAGTGTGTGTGTGTGTGTGTGTGTGCGTGTGTGTGTTTGTGTGTGTGAGATGTAAAAATCACTGATTTTCTCTCTGGGCTTTGGTGTGGGAGAGTGAGTGCTTTACAAACACACATAAGGACTAACAGTGAGTTAAAGACGTGATCATGTGACATAGATATCAGGACTTACTCTGTTCTCAACAGCGGGGAGCGGGTTCAAACCTAGTTGCTTGTTGCTGTGAGGCAGCAGTGGTAACCACTGTTCACCCAGTGTCGTGTGAACTTGATCATGAATGTGATGCTGTGCTAACGTTAGCCTCCAGCTGCACGGTTGACTGGACATGTGACCTCCACACCACTGCACTCTAATCCTGTTACAGAGGAAAGAGACAATTACTGTGCTTCACTTCACTTCAGCGCTCTGATCCGCTCACGCTGAGAACTGCCGCCAAAAACAGTCACCTTCAGAGGGCGGAGCCTACACTGGAGGGTGGAGCTTACACTGGAAAAACATGCTGGTCATATTTGTATTAGTCTAACTTAAAACAACAAAACAAAAATCATAACATTTACAACATTTATAATGTTTACAACATTTATAATATTTACAACATTTATAATGTTTACAACATTTATAATATTTACAACATTTATAATGTTTACAACATTTATAATATTTACAACATTTATAATGTTTACAATGCAGCCTTAGGAGGTCACAAGCCAGTGTCTTTCTGAGCCGGTCCCAAGCCCGGATAAATGCAGAGGGTTGCATCAGAAAGGGCATCCGGCGTAAAACTTGTGCCAAAACCAAATATGCGAATCAAACCTATGACTTCCATACCGGATCAGCCGAGGCCCGGGTTAACAACGACCGCCAATGGCGCCGATAACCTACAGGGTAACAGTGGAAATTAGGCGACTGTGGGTCGAAGTCGAAGGAGGAGAGGAGGAAGGCGGGTTCAGAAACAGAGAGAAAAGAGGAAAGGCAAGAGTCTGGGACTGAGAGTTGGGACTTTGAATATTGGGACGATGACGGGAAAAGCTAGAGAGTTGATTGACATGATGCAGAGAAGGAAGGTGGATATACTGTGTGTCCAGGAGACCAGGTGGAAAGGTAGCAAGGCGAGAAGCTTAGGTGCAGGTTTTAAGTTGTACTACTATGGTATTGATAGGAAGAGAAATGGAGGAGGGGTTATCCTAAAGGAGGAGTTTGTTAGGAATGTCCTGGAAGTGAAAAGAGTGTCAGATAGACTGATGAGTCTGAAGCTTGATGTTAAATGTTATTAGTGGCTATGCCCCACAGTTTTCAGGGAGGAGTTGAGAAAGAATCTGGGTGGTCAGGGAGAGCTCCCAGATGACTGGACAACTACAGCTAATGTAATCAGGGAGACAGGTAGGAGAGTACTTGGTGTGTCGTCTGGAAGGAAAGTAGATAAGGAGACTGGGTGGTGGAATGGGGAAGTGCAGGAGAATATAAAGAGAAAGAGGTAAGCAAAGAAAAAGTGGGACACTGAGGAGACTGAAGAGAGCAGACAGGAGTACAGGGAGATGCAGCACAAGGTAAAGGTAGAGGTGGCAAAGGCCAAACAAAGGGCGTCTGATGACTTGTATGCTAGGTTGGAAAGTAAGGAGGGAGAGAATGATTTATACAGGTTGGCAAAACAGAGAGATAGAGATGGGAAAGACGTCCAGCAGGTTCGGGTGATTAAGGATAGAGAGGGACATGTGTTGACAGGTGCCACAGAAGTAATGGGAAGATGGAAAGAGTTCTTTGAAGAGCTAATGAATGAGGAAAATGAAAGAGAGCAAAGGGTAGAAGAGGTGACTACTATGAACCATGAAGTAGCAGAGATTAGTGAAGATGAAGTGAGGGGGGCACTGAAGAGGATGAAGAATGGAAAGGCACTTGGTCCTGATGATATACCTGTGGAGGTATGGAAGTGTCTAGGAGAGGAGGCAGTAGAGTTTCTGCTTAGACTATTCAACAGGATCTTAGAGAGTGAGGGGATGCCTGAGGAATGGAGAAGACGTGTGATGGTGCCCATTTTTAAGAATAAGGGAGATGTTCAGAATTGCAGTAACTATAGAGGAATAAAGTTGATGAGCCATACAATGAAGTTATGGGAAAGAGTAGTGGAAACTAGACTGAGAGCAGAAGTCAGCATTTGTGAGCAACAGTATGGTTTCATGCCTAGAAAGAGTACTACAGATGCAGTATTTGCTTTAAGAATGCTGGTAGACAAATACAGAGAAGGTCAGAGGGAGCTGCATTGTGCCTTTGTAGATCTGGAAAAAGAGAGAGGAACTATGGTACTGTATGAGGAAGTCTGGAGTGGCAGAGAAGTATGTTAGCCTGGTGCAGGACATGTATGCCAACTGTGAGACAGCGGTGAGGTGTGCTGTAGGTGTGACAGAGAAGTTCAAGGTGGAGGTGGGACTACATCAGGGTTCGGCTCTGAGTCCCTTCTTGTTTGTGGTGGTGATGGACAGACTGACAGATGAGGCTAGACAGGAATCTCCATGGACTATGATGTTTGCAGATGACATTGTGATCTGTGGTGAGAGCAGAGACCAGGTGGAGGAAAAGCTTGAGAGGTGGAGATATGCTCTAGAAAGGAGAGGAATGAAGGTTAGTCGCAGCAAGACAGAATATATGTGTATGAATGAGAGGAACCCAAGTGGAACCATGAGGCTACAGGGAGTGGAGATAAAGAAGGTGGAGGATTTGAAGTATTTAGGGTCAACAGTCCAGAGCAGTGGAGATTGTGGAAAAGAGGTGAAGAAACGTGTTCAAGCTGGTTGGAATGGGTGGAGAAAAGTGTCAGGGGTAATGTGTGATAAAAGAGTATCAGTCAGAATGAAAGGAAAGATATACAAGACAGTGGTGAGACCAGCAATGCTGTATGGTCTAGAGACAGTGGCACTGAGGAAAAGACAGGAAGCAGAGCTGGAGGCAGCAGAGATGAAGATGTTGAGGTTCTCTTTGGGAGTGACGAAGATGGATAGGATCAGGAATGAGTCAATCAGAGGAACAGCACATGTTAGATGTTTTGGAGATAAGGTCAGAGAGGCCAGAATGAGATGGTTTGGTCATGTACAGAGGAGGGATAGTGAGTATATTGGTAGAAGGATGCTGGGGTTGGAACTGCCAGGCAGGAGGTCCAGAGGAAGACCAAAGAGAAGGTTTATGGATGTAGTGAAAGAGGACATGAAGTTAGTTGGTGTGAGAGAGGGGGATACAGAGAACAGGGTGAGATGGAGGAGGTTGATTCACTGTGGCGACCCCTGAAGGGAGCAGCCCAAAGACATGAATAACATTTACAACATTTAAAATCAATAACATTTACAACATTTGTAACATTTACAACATTTACAACATCGGGGTGGAGTGGCTCAATTCCATTATAAGTTGCTTTGTATAAAAGCGTCTGCTAAATGACATGTCATTTAAAACATTTATACATTAATAGTATTTACAACATTTATAATATTTACATTAATTACATTTATAACATTTACAACATTTATAACATTAATAGCATTTACAACATTATAACATTTACAACATTAATAACATTTATACAATTTACAACATTTATAATATTTACATTAATAACATTTACAACATTTAAAACAATAACATTTAAAACATTTATAACATTTACAACATTTATACATTAATAGCATTTACAACATTTATAATATTTACATTAATAACATTTATAACATTTAACAACATCAATAACTTTAATTAACATTTATAACATTTACAATATTTATAACATTAATAAAATTTACAACATATATAACATCAATAACATTTACAACTTTATAACATTAATAGCATTTACAACAATTATCATATTTACATTTATAACATTTATAACATCAATAGCCTTTACAACATTTATAACATAATAACATTTACAACATTTATGACATAACATTTATAACATCAATAACATTTACAACATTTATAACATAATAACATTTATAACATCAATAACATTTACAACATTTATAACATAATAACATTTACAACATTTATGACATAACATTTATAACATCAATAACATTTACAACATTTATAACATTATAACATTTATAACATCAATAACATTTACAACATTTATAACATAATAACATTTACAACATTTATGACATAACATTTATAACATCAATAACATTTACAACATTTATAACATAATAACATTTATAACATCAATAACATTTACAACATTTATGACATAACATTTATAACATCAATAACATTTACAACATTTATAACATAATAACATTTACAACATTTATGACATAACATTTATAACATCAATAACATTTACAACATTTATAACATAATAACATTTATAACATAATAACATTTACATCATTTATGACATAACATTTATAACATCAATAACATTTACAACATAATAACATTAACAGCATTATAACATAATAACATTAACAGCATTATAACATTTAAAAAATGATATTTATAACATTTATTACATTTACAACATTCATAACAATAATATTTATAACAGTATATATATATATATATATATATACAATGAAAAACTATTACCTTTTTGTCTCATTTTGGACGACATGCTTTGGACTTGATATGACAGATATGAATTCAAATGTTTTTGTTTGAAATATCCTAAAAATATTTTATCGTCCATTTATTTATTTATTGATCAAACCAAATAATGGAGCAACATGTCATTTGTGGTTTTTGACAAACTCAGCAATGTTCACGCCTGAGTTAAAGGAGAATGTCACCAAAATACTTTAAAGTTGAGTCCAAAAACATGCAATGTGGGGATTAGGTAAATTGGACACCCTAAATTGACCATAGGTGTGAGTGTGAGGGTGAATGGTTGTTTGTCTCTATCTGTGTGTGGCCCTGCGATGGACTGGCCAACTGTCCAGGGTGTGACCCCGCCTATCGCCCGATGTAGCTGAGATTGGCACAGCACCCCCCGCGACCCTCTGGTGGAGGATAAAGCGGTAGATGATGACTGACTGACTGACTTTTAAGTTGATCAGCGGACATTTGAGTCAGTCATTAAAGGTACATTCTGTGATGTGTCCACATCAGAGGACGTCTGTCCACTGGTGTCCATGTCAGAGGACGTCCGTCCACTGGGGTCCATCTCAGAGGACATCCTATGAATTTAAATGTTTTTGTTTGAAATATCCTGAAAATATTCTATTGCCCATTTATTTATTCAAACTTTGGGTAAATAAATAAAAGGTATAAATAAATACCTGTGTATTGATTATTATTATTGTTGATTATCTGTGTGTGTGTGTGTTTTCATATTCAGTGTGTACAGTCTATTAAACAGAAATATTAATATTGCACATCTGTATTTTTAAATTCATTAATAAGCTTAAATTAATTGTTCATGAGAAGAAACTGTGTGTGTGTGTGTGTGTGATTTGTTCAACTGTTTGAGATGAAGTCGCCCCCTGGTGGATATTCAAGAGAATACAGGTTTCACAAACATCCATCCTGGACAGTAATCTCAGAGTAACCAGATTAATCTAGATAAACAGATTACCTGGGGTCAAATCAAAGTCGATCACATTCTGACCTTCTTTTTAATTGCACCTATAAAAATAATGAACTTGCTGTTCGTCCTCAGTCTTTATGATTGTCGCCACGAGATCGATGCTCAAAGTCAGGGTTGGGGCCCACAGATGGGTCACAGGAGATTTTTTTTCTGGGTCCCCAAACAAATTTTGCAGTGCTTATATTTGAAATAACAAATATAAAATGAAATGAATGCATTAATGTAGCAATGATCAGCGGCGTGAGAGGAGACAGCATTTCTTCTGGAATTTAAACAAAATCATAAAACATGATGTGAACAATGTGTAAAAAACGTCACATTTATCAGTAACACAAATGACACTATCCGTTCACTTTATGAACGGATAGTGTCATTCGTGTGTTCATCACATTTATCCGTCACTTTATGAACGGATAGTGTCATTCGTGCGTTCATCACATTTATCCGTCACTTTATGAACAGATAGTGTCATTCGTGCGTTCATCACATTTATCCGTCACTTTATGAACAGATAGTGTCATTCGTGCGTTCATCACATTTATCCGTCACTTTATGAACAGATAGTGTCATTCGTGCGTTCATCACATTTTTCCGTCAAATCCCATTTTGTAAAAAGAATGTATGTGTGTGTGTGTGTGTGTGTGTACTTAATCTTACTGTTAGACAAAGATTTCTAACAGTAAACTGAAGTTTATAAAGCACTCACTCTCCCACACCAAACACATGAATGAATACATGAATACAGAGATGAACGTGTGACAGTGACTGACCTGGCGACTGTTGGGTAAATCTTCAGCCAAACCTTTACACAGGATTGCAACAATGGTGCGACAAATCCACAGATCTGCAAAAAAACGAGTGGGATTATATTAGAGTGGATTATCATCAATGTGAAGGTGGTTAAATTAGAACCAAGAGACAGATTATAAAAATGGACAGTGAAGCTTTATATTCTCTTGAATGGCCATCAGGGGGCGACTCCACTGGATTAAAACAAAAAGTCAATTATGATGGTTTTCACTTGAACTCATTTTTAAAAAGGCTCTCATTTTTTTTCAGGCTTTGATTCTTACGAGATTTTTTTTCGGGTAATTTAATGTAGTTTAGTTCACTTTAATGTAGTCAAGTTTAATGTAGTTTAGTTTAGTTTAATGTAGTTTAGTTCAGTTTAATGCAGTCAAGTTTAATGTAGTTTAGTTTAGTTTAATGTAGTTTAGTTCAGTTTAGTTTAATGTAGTTTAGTTTAGTTTAATGTAGTTTAGTTTAATGTAGTTTAGTTTAGTTTAATGTAGGTTAGTTTAATGTAGTTTAGTTTAATGTTGGTTAGTTTAGTTTAATGTAGGTAAGTTTAATGTAGTTTAGTTTAGTTTAATGTAGGTAACTTTAATGTAGTTTCGTTTCGTTTTATTGTTGTTTAGTTTAGTTTAATGTAGTTTAGTTTAGTTTAATGTAGTGTAGGGTAGTTTAACGTAGTTTAGTTTAGTTTAATGTAGTTTAGTTTAGTTTAATGTCGTTTATTTAAATATAGTGTAGTTTAGTTTAATGTAGTTTAGTTTAGTTTAATATCATTTGTTTAATGTTCTTTAGTTTAATGTAGTTTAGTTTAGTTTACTGTAGTTTAGTATAGTTTAATGTAGTTTAGTGTAGTTTAGTTTAATGTAGTGTAGTGTAGTTTAGTTTAGTTTAATGTAGTTTTGTTTAGTTTGGTTTATTGTAGTTTTGTTTGGTTTAATGTAGTTTTGTTTAGTTTAATGTAGTTTTGTTTAGTTTAATGTAGTTTACGGTAGTTTTGTTAGTTTTGTTTAATGTAGTTTTGTTTAGTTTAATGTAGTTGTGTTTAGTTTAATGTAGTTTATGGTAGTTTTGTTTAGTTTGGTTTAATGTAGTTTTGTTTAGTTTAATGTAGTTTAGTTTAGTTTAATGTAGTTTAGTGTAGTTTAGTTTAGTTTAATGTAGTTTAGTGTTGTTTAGTTTAGTTTAATGTAGTATAATTTAGTTTAATGTAGTTTTGTTTAGTTTAATGTAATTTTGTTTAATTTAATGTAGTTTAGTGTAGTTTAGTTTAGTTTAATGTAGTTTTGTTTAGTTTGGTTTATTGTAGTTTAGTTTAGTTTAATGTAGTTTAGTTTAGTTTAATGTAGTTTAGTGTAGTTTAGTTTAGTTTAATGTAGTTTAGTTTAATGTAGTTTGGTGTAGTTTAGTTTCGTTAAATGTAGTTTAGTTTAGTTTAATGTAGTTTTGTTTAGTTTGGTTTAATGTAGTTTTGTTTGGTTTAATGTAGTTTTGTTTAGTTTAATGTAGTTTAGTTTAGTTTAATGTAGTTTTGTTTAGTTTAATGTAGTTTAGTTTAGTTTAATGTAGTTTTGTTTAGTTTAGTTTGGTTTAATGTAGTTTAGTTTAGTTTAATGTAGTTGAGTCTAGTTTAATGTAGTTTAGTGTAGTTTAGTTTAGTTTAATGTAGTTGAGTCTAGTTTAATGTAGTTTAGTTTAGTTTAGTTTAATGTAGTTTAGTTTAGTTTAATGTAGTTGAGTGTAGTTTAGTTAAGTTTAATGTAGTTTTGTTTAGTTTAATGTAGTTTAGTTTAGTTTAGTTTAGTTTAATGTAGTTTAATTTAGTTTAATGTAATTTTGTTTAGTTTGGTTTAATGTAGTGTTGTTTAGTTTAATGTAGTTTAGTGTAGTTTAGTTTAGTTAAATGTAGGTTGGTTTAATGTAGTTTAGTTTAATGTAGTTTTGTTTGGTTTAATGTAGTTTTGTTTAATTTAATCTAGTTTAGTGTAGTTTAGTTTAGTTTAATGTAGTTTTGTTTAGTTTAATGTAGTTTAGTTTAGTTTAATGTAGTTTGGTGTAGTTTAGTTTTGTTTAATGTAGTTTGGTGTAGTTTAGTTTAGTTTAATGTAGTTTGGTGTAGTTTAGTTTAGTTTAATGTAGTTTAGTTTGGTTTAATGTAGTTTTGTTTAGTTTAATGAAGTTTTGTTTAGTTTGGTTTAATGTAGTTTTGTTTAGTTTAATGTAGTTTTGTTTGGTTTAATGTAATTTTCTTTAATTTAATGTAGTTTACTGTAGTTTAGTTTAGTTTAATGTAGTTTACTGTAGTTTAGTTTAGTTTAATGTAGTTTCGTTTAGTTTGGTTTAATGTGGATTTGTTTAGTTTAATGTAGTTTACTGTAGTTTAGTTTAGTTTAATGTAGTTTTGTTTAGTTTGGTTTAATGTAGATTTGTTTAGTTTAATGTAGTTTAGTGTAGTTTAGTTTAGTTTAATGTAGTTTGGTGTAGTTTAGTTTAGTTTAATGTAGTTTAGTTTAGTTTAATGTAGTTTTGTTTGGTTTAATGTAGTTTTGTTTAGTTTAATGTAGTTTAGTGTAGTTTAATGTAGTTTAGTTTAGTTTAATGAAGTTTTGTTTAGTTTGGTTTAATGTAGTTTTGTTTAGTTTAATGTAGTTTAGTTTAGTTTAATGTAGTTTTGTTTGGTTTAATGTAATTTTGTTTAATTCAATGTAGTTTAGTGTAGTTTAGTTTAGTTTAATGTAGTTTAGTTTAGTTTAATGTAGTTTTGTTTGGTTTAATGTAGTTTTGTTTAGTTTAATGTAGTTTAGTGTAGTTTAGTTTAGTTTAATGTAGTTTTGTTTGGTTTAATGTAATTTTGTTTAATTCAATGTAGTTTAGTTTAGTGTAGTTTAGTTTAGTTTAATGTAGTTTTGTTTATTTTGGTTTAATGTAGTTTTGTTTAGTTTAATGTAGTTTAGTTTAGTTTAGTTTCGTTTCATGTAGTTAAGTGTAGTTTAATAAAGTTTTGTTTTGTTTGGTTTAATGTAGTTTTGTTTAGTTTGGTTTAATGTAGTTTTGTTTAGTTTAATGTAGTTTTGTTTAGTTTGGTTTAATGTAGTTTAGTTTAGTTTAATGTAGTTTTGTTTAGTTTGGTTTAATGTAGTTTTGTTTAGTTTAATGTAGTTTAGTGTAGTTTAGTTTAGTTTAATTTAATGTAGTTTTGTTTTGTTTGGTTTAATGTAGTTTAGTTTAGTTTAATGTAGTTTTGTTTAGTTTGGTTTAATGTAGTTTTGTTTAGTTTAATGTAGTTTAGTGTAGTTTAGTTTAGTTTAATTTAATGTAGTTTTGTTTTGTTTGGTTTAATGTAGTTTAGTTTAGTTTAATGTAGTTTAGTTTAGTTTAATGTAGGTTAGTTTAATGTAGTTTAGTTTAGTTTAATGTAGTTTTGTTCGGTTTAATGTAGTTCTGTTTAGTTTAATGTAGTTTAGTGTAGTTTGGTTTAATGTAGTTTTGTTTAGTTTAATGTAGTTTTGTTTAGTTTGGTTTAATGTAGTTTTGTTTAGTTTAATGTAGTTTTGTTTAGTTTGGTTTAATGTAGTTTTGTTTAGTTTGGTTTAATGTAGTTTTGTTTAGTTTGGTTTAATGTAGTTTTGTTTAGTTTAATGTAGTTTAGTTTAGTTTAATGTAGTTTTGTTTAGTTTGGTTTAATGTAGTTTTGTTTAGTTTAATGTAGTTTAGTTTAGTTTAATGTAGTTTTGTTTTGTTTGGTTTAATGTAGTTTAGTTTAGTTTAATGTAGTTAAGTTTAGTTTAATGTAGGTTAGTTTAATGTAGTTTAGTTTAGTGTAGTTTTGTTCGGTTTAATGTAGTTCTGTTTAGTTTAATGTAGTTTAGTGTAGTTTTGTTTAGTTTAATGTAGTTTTGTTTAGTTTGGTTTAATGTAGTTTTGTTTAGTTTAATGTAGTTTAGTGTAGTTTTGTTTAGTTTAATGTAGTTTAATGTAGTTTTGTTTAGTTTGGTTTAATGTAGTTTTGTTTAGTTTAATGTAGTTTTGTTTAGTTTGGTTTAATGTAGTTTAGTTTAGTTTAATGTAGTTTTGTTTAGTTTGGTTTAATGTAGTTTTGTTTAGTTTAATGTAGTTTAGTTTAGTTTAATTTAATGTAGTTTTGTTTTGTTTGGTTTAATGTAGTTTAGTTTAGTTTAATGTAGTTTAGTTTAGTTTAATGTAGGTTAGTTTAATGTAGTTTAGTTTAGTTTAATGTAGTTATGTTCGGTTTAATGTAGTTCTGTTTAGTTTAATGTAGTTTAGTGTAGTTTAGTTTAGTTTAATGTAGTTTAATGAAGTTTTGTTTAGTTTGGTTTAATGTAGTTTTGTTTAGTTTAATGTAGTTTTGTTTAGTTTAATGTAGTTTAGTTTAGTTTAATGTAGTTTTGTTTTGTTTGGTTTAATGTAGTTTAGTTTAGTTTAATGTAGTTAAGTTTAGTTTA
>NC_081148.1:1326757-1336757 GCF_958295425.1 Solea solea | reverse complement strand
TCTTCCTCCTCCTCCCCCTCTTCCTCCTCCTCCTCCTCCTCCCATCAGAAGAAAAGAAATGAGAGGAGGACAGAAGCTCAGGGGGAAGAAGGAATGCATTGAGCGAGTGTATGATTGACTTCTTTCATGTGTCAGCAAAGAAAAAAACAAAAAACATCGCAGCACAAACTGCAAGTCTGCGTGTTTTTCTTTCTCGTACCTGAAGTGAGCGCCGTGACCCCATCACACTGTCAGACCCCCACCACGACTGAGGCGAGAGGAGTCTTCTTCTTCTTCTGCTTCTTCTGCTTCTTCTTCTATTTTCTTCTTGAGAAACATTAACAGCTGAATACAAACATGTTCACATGTGTAATTTAAGTGCATCAAATAGAAGAAAAGCATCCGCTTCTTCTTCTTGTGTCGCTGTGAGCTAAAAACAACCGACAATTAAATAAAACCTGTGACTTAAGACACACACACACACACACACACACACACACACAGTGCCGGCCCTGAGTAATTTGGTGCCCTAGGCAAGATTTTAGCTGGCGCCCCCTTGCATCGCAGCAGTCAATTTCACAATCAACTTTCATACAATCACACAGAAACTGCATGTGTGTATTCAAGATTTTATTTCTTTGAGTAAAAAATATCCCACCAAATAAAAACTAAAGAAAGAAACAAGTGATCAAATTAAAAAGGACAGGAGCACCTGATGCTGTGTCACTGGGGGTGGTACTGAAATATTTTAAAAGTGCATCTGAAGAGAGAAGAGAAGTTTATGTGACGACTGCATGTTACATTTGAATAAAAAAACAGATGCTTGGTGTGCTATACATGAGACTAATATAGACTAATAATGAAAATGTGATGAGATTCATTCAACTTTATTGTCATTGCAATGCAATTCAGTCTAACCAGAGTGCAAAAACCAGTAAAGTGCAGTGAAATGAATATATATGTATATATAGCCTATGAATGATATGGAAAAGCTAAGGTATGAAATATTAACAGTAATACACTTTAACTGCACTTTAACACTGATGTAAACTTTAACAAACATAAACTGTGACACATAAAACCAAAGGCTTACAACCACCCTATTACAAAGGGGACGGACAACTAAAAGCCTTTTAACTGACATACAAGCAGGAAAGACACCTGTAAAATAACACCTGAACAGGCCTAACGTTAAGTTTCCAAACGTCCCTGACGAATTTAAGGTGGAGTAACATTAACACACGTCCACTCAGCTATTTATTGATTATTAAACAATGTTGCTATCGTCCGAAGTAAGCTAGCAAGCTAACACTCTGCTCCAACAACGGTAACTACGATGCATTAAACTATTCATTTCATGAACTTCATCACATTGACATTACTGTACCTCTATCTTTTTCACCTTTTTCTTCCTCTTCTTTACTTCTTTTCCTTCCTTGGGCGGCGGATGGCTTCAGTCTTTTGGACATAATTCCGATACAGTGTCATTAATCTTTTTCTTCGTCTCTGGGTCAGATTCAGGCAGCTGGCCTCTTGACCCCGCCCCCCCTCACAGAGGGCAGGTACAGAACAACGGCTCGTTGCACCCAGAAAAAAGGCTTCTGCATTATTTAATAATCTTTGCTATGACTTTATGTCGCTGTGGGCTTATATAATATTTCGAAATAATAGTAATAATGGCACTGGTAAAAAAAAAAAAAAAAAAGTAGTATTTATAATTAAATCATCATTTTGTTTTTTCTTTAAGTTTTGTCCAGCGAAGAAAATGTTGCAAATAAAGTGTTGGAACAGATATGGACAGAGGTCAGAGGTCAGAAGAGGTGCCTGTGTGACTGAGGCAGAACTTTGACCCCTGACCTCAGAAGATGGTGAAGAAGAAGATTCTCTCTCACTCCTCCTCTCCTCTCTCTGCTCCTCCTTGTTTGTCTGTCATGTCTTCTTTAACGTTGTGGGACACATCATTCATCGTCCTGTGTCTTAATCGTGTTACAGCAGAGACAGAAATGATGCAGAGGCTTTTATCCAGACACATCCCATCTACGGTGGCCCCAGTGGGACTTAACCCCGCGTCCCTCCCCCGCCCCGCCCTGCTCCACCCCGCCAGCCTCAGTCGAGCTGCTGCTCCGTCTTCACTCATTTAATCCAACAATCAATAAAAGTATTGATAACTCATCAGTGTCATCCTGAAAGCAGTGAAGCAGAGATGCAGCACTCACACATTCAGTACTGGCTCAGACTGATCCAGTCCAGTGGTTATGATCCAGTCCAGTGGTCCACACATCAATACTCCATCTCACATTATACTTTAGTTATATTTGTTATTTTTATTTTCTTCTTTCAGCTTCTCCCTGTAGGGGGCACTACAGTGGATTGTCCTCTCTTGTCCTTGTGTCCTCTTCTGTTACACCAACTGTCCTCATATCCTCATGTCCTCATGAACCTCCGCTGCACCTCCTACTTTTGTAGTTCCTGCTCTGACGAGGTTGAGCTGAGCCATCATCAGACTGCCGGCCTCTGATTGGTCAGAGAGTGTCGTCACTGAAGAGTCATGACACAAGAGTCAAAGCAAGTCAAAGCAAGTCAAAACAAGTGAAAGCAAGTCAAAGACTCAAAACGAGTCAAAACGAGTCAAAACGAGTCAAAGCGAGTAAAAACAAGTCAAAGCGAGTCAAAGCAAGTCAGAGTCAAAACGAATCAAAGCGAGTCAAAGAGTCAAAACGTCAAAACGAATCAAAGCGAGTCAAAACGAGTCAAAGCGAGTCAAAGCAAGTCAAAGCGAGTCAAAGCAAGTTAGAGTCAAAACGAATCAAAGCGAGTCAAAGAGTCAACACGTCAAAACGAATCAAAGCGAGTCAAAACGAGTCAAAACGAGTTAAAACGAGTCAAATAGTCAAAATGAGTCAAAACGAGTCAAATAGAGTTAGAGACAGTCAAAGAGAGTCTAACCATTTAACCTGAAGAAAGAAGGTTTTCAACAGCAGATGAGGACACACACACACACACACACACACACACACACACACTGGTCCAGACAGTATAATTACAGTTTTAACCTCCAAACCAACAGGATGAGATGAGAGGTTTTCTTTACACTTACACACTTACATACACACACTTACACACACACACACACACTTACACACACACACACACACACACTTACACACACACACACACACTTACACACACACACACACACTTACACACACACACACACACTTACACACACACACACACACACTTACACACACACAGACAGACTAATGCAGGGTTTCATGTGAACGTGTCATTACAAGTAAAGGTGAAAAGACAATGATGATCCAGGAAGTAGATCCACATGTCAGAGACTTTACACAAGTGTGTGTGTGTGTGTGTGTGTGTGTGTGTGTGTGTGTGCGCGTATGTGTGTGTGTGTGTGTGTGTGTGTGTGTGGTTGCTGGTGCAGAGTTCAGGTTGATGTTTGGACTGACATGTGACCTTTTGTGTTGACCAGAGGTGTATATAAATACATATATATATATATATATATATATATATATATATAGATACATATATATGTATGTATAGTTATTGGCATCAGTCAAGCAGGAAGTCCAATATAATGCGGCCCAAGACAAAAGATATGAACCCTAAGATTAACTTTGTGAATAACCTTCTTTTTTTCCCGTCAGAATGTCTGATAACAAAGTGAGGGAACATTTCAAAGCTCTTCAGTGTGTGACCTGCGTCTGCAGCCTGGTGGACGCAGACTTCCTGTCCCGTTGACGAGCTGCCAGTCAGGAGGCGGCTGTCAATTTACAACGGAAGCTGCGGTTGGATATTTTACACCGTCCTTCCTGGAAACCCAACACTCCAACGAGCAGCTGAGCAGCAGGAGGGAGGAGAGAGAAAGTTTTCACTCGCTCTCTGGAGACGAGAGAAGATGAATGAAGGAGGGAGGAAGAAGAAGAAGAAGAGAGAGCAGAAGAAGAAGGAGGAGGTGATGACGAGATAACGGTGGTCAATGTCTGGATCTATCATGTTTTATCCATCTGTCAACTTCTGTAACTTTATCCAAACTAAATGTGGCCTTTCATAAAAAGTTATATTTCAGGTTTTTTTTTGTCAAGAATACAGCAAACACATTTAATCTTCTGAACAAAAGACTTGTGTCATCAAATCTACGATATCTGTCACATGATCACGTCCACAAGATGATTCACTTTCAGCCAAAACAACTGCTTCACAAGTCACTAGTTTGTGTTTGTGTCACCACAGTTTCACGTAGCTGAGATGACTCCGCCCACGTTGAGGAGGAGCTACATTGTAATGGAAACACAACCAAAATGCTTAGAGGCGAGCTGGGAACATGTAGTGGAAACACGCTGGTTAACACACACACACACAGACACACACACACACACACACACACACACACACAGTGTTGATTACAGTGTTTGCCAGAGTGTGTGTGAGATCAGTAATCGTAGCCTGAGGACACGGAGAGTGTGTGTGTGTGTGTGTGTGTGTGTGTGTGTGTAGCAGGCAGCTTTCTTTGTTTACTCTGATGAGGGAGTAAACAGAGGAGAGAGGAAGTGAGAGAGGAAGAGTGTCCAACCAGCCCTGCAGTCTCACACACACACACACACACACACACACACACACACAGACCATCTGTTACACACACACACACAGGTCTGGAGTGGAGTGGTCATTTCCCTCTCTCAGGTATTTCAGCCTGAGGTCAGAGACAGAAAACATCACTAGTTCCCAGTTTTTCACAAAATAAAAATATATTTAAGTATATTTGATATTCACAGATGTTTCCATTGAAGAATGTTTTATGTTTGACCTGTAACTTTGTAATATATCAGTAATATATCTGTATATATATCAGTGTGACGTGTTATATCAGTGATCAGTGTGACGTGTTATATCAGTGATCAGTGTGACGTGTTATATCTGTGATCAGTGTGACGTGTTATATCAGTGATCAGTGTGACGTGTTATATCCGTGATCAGTGTGACGTGTTATATCAGTGATCAGTGTGACGTGTTATATCTGTGATCAGTGTGACGTGTTATATCTGTGATCAGTGTGACGTGTTATATCAGTGATCAGTGTGACGTGTTATATCTGTGATCAGTGTGACGTGTTATATCTGTGATCAGTGTGACGTGTTATATCCGTGATCAGTGTGACGTGTTATATCTGTGATCAGTGTGACGTGTTATATCAGTGATCAGTGTGACGTGTTATATCTGTGATCAGTGTGACGTGTTATATCAGTGATCAGTGTGACGTGTTATATCTGTGATCAGTGTGACGTGTTATATCCGTGATCAGTGTGACGTGTTATATCCGTGATCAGTGTGACGTGTTATATCCGTGATCAGTTTTACGTGTTATATCCGTGATCAGTGTGACGTGTTATATCAGTGATCAGTGTGACGTGTTATATCTGTGATCAGTGTGACGTGTTATATCCGTGATCAGTGTGACGTGTTATATCAGTGATCAGTGTGACGTGTTATATCAGTGATCAGTGTGACGTGTTATATCTGTGATCAGTGTGACGTGTTATATCCGTGATCAGTGTGACGTGTTATATCAGTGATCAGTGTGACGTGTTATATCCGTGATCAGTGTGACGTGTTATATCAGTGATCAGTGTGACGTGTTATATCTGTGATCAGTGTGACGTGTTATATCCGTGATCAGTGTGACGTGTTATATCAGTGATCAGTGTGACGTGTTATATCAGTGATCAGTGTGACGTGTTATATCCGTGATCAGTGTGACGTGTTATATCAGTGATCAGTGTGACGTGTTATATCCGTGATCAGTGTGACGTGTTATATCAGTGATCAGTGTGACGTGTTATATCTGTGATCAGTGTGACGTGTTATATCTGTGATCAGTGTGACGTGTTATATCCGTGATCAGTGTGACGTGTTATATCAGTGATCAGTGTGACGTGTTATATCCGTGATCAGTGTGACGTGTTATATCCGTGATCAGTGTGACGTGTTATATCTGTGATCAGTGTGACGTGTTATATCAGTGATCAGTGTGACGTGTTATATCCGTGATCAGTGTGACGTGTTATATCAGTGATCAGTGTGACGTGTTATATCAGTGATCAGTGTGACGTGTTATATCCGTGATCAGTGTGACGTGTTATATCCGTGATCAGTGTGACGTGTTATATCAGTGATCAGTGTGACGTGTTATATCCGTGATCAGTGTGACGTGTTATATCCGTTATATCCGTGATCAGTGTGACGTGTTATATCCGTTATATCCGTGATCAGTGTGACGTGTTATATCCGTTATATCCGTGATCAGTGTGACGTGTTATATCAGTGATCAGTGTGACGTGTTATATCTGTGATCAGTGTGACGTGTTATATCAGTGATCAGTGTGACGTGTTATATCTGTGATCAGTGTGACGTGTTATATCCGTGATCAGTGTGACGTGTTATATCTGTGATCAGTGTGACGTGTTATATCAGTGATCAGTGTGACGTGTTATATCTGTGATCAGTGTGACGTGTTATATCCGTGATCAGTGTGACGTGTTATATCCGTGATCAGTTTTACGTGTTATATCCGTGATCAGTGTGACGTGTTATATCAGTGATCAGTGTGACGTGTTATATCTGTGATCAGTGTGACGTGTTATATCCGTGATCAGTGTGACGTGTTATATCAGTGATCAGTGTGACGTGTTATATCAGTGATCAGTGTGACGTGTTATATCCGTGATCAGTGTGACGTGTTATATCAGTGATCAGTGTGACGTGTTATATCAGTGATCAGTGTGACGTGTTATATCAGTGATCAGTGTGACGTGTTATATCCGTGATCAGTGTGACGTGTTATATCAGTGATCAGTGTGACGTGTTATATCAGTGATCAGTGTGACGTGTTATATCCGTGATCAGTGTGACGTGTTATATCAGTGATCAGTGTGACGTGTTATATCCGTGATCAGTGTGACGTGTTATATCAGTGATCAGTGTGACGTGTTATATCTGTGATCAGTGTGACGTGTTATATCTGTGATCAGTGTGACGTGTTATATCCGTGATCAGTGTGACGTGTTATATCAGTGATCAGTGTGACGTGTTATATCCGTGATCAGTGTGACGTGTTATATCCGTGATCAGTGTGACGTGTTATATCCGTGATCAGTGTGACGTGTTATATCAGTGATCAGTGTGACGTGTTATATCCGTGATCAGTGTGACGTGTTATATCAGTGATCAGTGTGACGTGTTATATCAGTGATCAGTGTGACGTGTTATATCCGTGATCAGTGTGACGTGTTATATCCGTGATCAGTGTGACGTGTTATATCAGTGATCAGTGTGACGTGTTATATCTGTGATCAGTGTGACGTGTTATATCAGTGATCAGTGTGACGTGTTATATCTGTGATCAGTGTGACGTGTTATATCCGTGATCAGTGTGACGTGTTATATCTGTGATCAGTGTGACGTGTTATATCCGTGATCAGTGTGACGTGTTATATCTGTGATCAGTGTGACGTGTTATATCCGTGATCAGTGTGACGTGTTATATCAGTGATCAGTGTGACGTGTTATATCCGTGATCAGTGTGACGTGTTATATCAGTGATCAGTGTGACGTGTTATATCTGTGATCAGTGTGACGTGTTATATCTGTGATCAGTGTGACGTGTTATATCCGTGATCAGTGTGACGTGTTATATCAGTGATCAGTGTGACGTGTTATATCCGTGATCAGTGTGACGTGTTATATCCGTGATCAGTGTGACGTGTTATATCTGTGATCAGTGTGACGTGTTATATCAGTGATCAGTGTGACGTGTTATATCCGTGATCAGTGTGACGTGTTATATCAGTGATCAGTGTGACGTGTTATATCAGTGATCAGTGTGACGTGTTATATCCGTGATCAGTGTGACGTGTTATATCCGTGATCAGTGTGACGTGTTATATCAGTGATCAGTGTGACGTGTTATATCTGTGATCAGTGTGACGTGTTATATCAGTGATCAGTGTGACGTGTTATATCCGTGATCAGTGTGACGTGTTATATCCGTGATCAGTGTGACATGTTATATCCGTTATATCCGTGATCAGTGTGACGTGTTATATCTGTGATCAGTGTGACGTGTTATATCCGTGATCAGTGTGACGTGTTATATCCGTTATATCCGTGATCAGTGTGACATGTTATATCCGTTATATCCGTGATCAGTGTGACATGTTATATCCGTTATATCCGTGATCAGTGTGACGTGTTATATCCATGATCAGTGTGACGTGTTATATCTGTGATCAGTGTGACATGTTATATCCGTTATATCCGTGATCAGTGTGACGTGTTATATCCGTTATATCCGTGATCAGTGTGACGTGTTATATCCGTTATATCCGTGATCAGTGTGACGTGTTATATCCGTTATATCCGTGATCAGTGTGACGTGTTATATCCGTTATATCCGTGATCAGTGTGACGTGTTATATCCGTGATCAGTGTGACGTGTTATATCCGTTATATCCGTGATCAGTGTGACATGTTATATCCGTTATATCCGTGATCAGTGTGACGTGTTATATCAGTGATCAGTGTGACGTGTTATATCCATGATCAGTGTGACGTGTTATATCCGTGATCAGTGTGACATGTTATATCCGTTATATCCGTGATCAGTGTGACGTGTTATATCAGTGATCAGTGTGACGTGTTATATCCATGATCAGTGTGACGTGTTATATCCGTGATCAGTGTGACGTGTTATATCCGTGATCAGTGTGACGTGTTATATCCGTGATCAGTGTGACGTGTTATATCCGTTATATCCGTGATCAGTGTGACGTGTTATATCCGTGATCAGTGTGACATGTTATATCCGTTATATCCGTGATCAGTGTGACGTGTTATATCAGTGATCAGTGTGACGTGTTATATCTGTGATCAGTGTGACGTGTTATATCCGTGATCAGTGTGACGTGTTATATCAGTGATCAGTGTGACGTGTTATATCCGTGATCAGTGTGACGTGTTATATCCGTGATCAGTGTGACGTGTTATATCTGTGATCAGTGTGACGTGTTATATCAGTGATCAGTGTGACGTGTTATATCCGTGATCAGTGTGACGTGTTATATCAGTGATCAGTGTGACGTGTTATATCAGTGATCAGTGTGACGTGTTATATCCGTGATCAGTGTGACGTGTTATATCCGTGATCAGTGTGACGTGTTATATCAGTGATCAGTGTGACGTGTTATATCTGTGATCAGTGTGACGTGTTATATCCGTGATCAGTGTGACGTGTTATATCCGTGATCAGTGTGACGTGTTATATCCGTGATCAGTGTGACGTGTTATATCCGTGATCAGTGTGACGTGTTATATCAGTGATCAGTGTGACGTGTTATATCAGTGATCAGTGTGACGTGTTATATCAGTGATCAGTGTGACGTGTTATATCTGTGATCAGTGTGACGTGTTATATCAGTGATCAGTGTGACGTGTTATATCCGTGATCAGTGTGACGTGTTATATCCGTGATCAGTGTGACGTGTTATATCTGTGATCAGTGTGACGTGTTATATCCGTGATCAGTGTGACATGTTATATCCGTTATATCCGTGATCAGTGTGACGTGTTATATCTGTGATCAGTGTGACGTGTTATATCCGTGATCAGTGTGATGTGTTATATCCGTTATATCCGTGATCAGTGTGACATGTTATATCCGTTATATCCGTGATCAGTGTGACATGTTATATCCGTTATATCCGTGATCAGTGTGACGTGTTATATCCATGATCAGTGTGACGTGTTATATCTGTGATCAGTGTGACGTGTTATATCCGTTATATCCGTGATCAGTGTGACATGTTATATCCGTTATATCCGTGATCAGTGTGACGTGTTATATCCATGATCAGTGTGACGTGTTATATCTGTGATCAGTGTGACGTGTTATATCCGTTATATCCGTGATCAGTGTGACGTGTTATATCCGTTATATCCGTG